>NW_009648894.1:4360105-4361172 GCF_000708025.1 Charadrius vociferus
AGCAGGAGAGTAAATGGAGGAAATGTGCCAAACAAAGAAAAAAAGGAAAAAAATATTCATGGCTAATACAGAAGGGAAAGCAGATGTGCAGATCACTTCAAAGAAATCTTTATCTACTCTAGACAACCCTCATGCCAAGCAGTAGTGAAAGCTGGAAAGTCTGAGCCTGGCATTAACACAAGCTGCGAGAAGCTGAAAAACTCCCGGGAGATGGAAATGGATGAAATCCCATCAGGAAAGCTGACAGCACCAGTTTAATGACACTGAGGGGGTGGTGCAATGAAGCCTGGGAAAAAAAGATTTTTCCTCAATAGTGGAAACATTAGAGTTTTATTAGACTGCCCTGACAGGGTGATCATGCTGAATACTGCAGCTGGGGAGATGCTGAGGCTTCTGCGGTGTAAGAGAGGTAAAGGGACACTGGATGTGAAACAAGGAACAGGCTCAACTGAGGCTCTCGGCACTTTGGATGGACTAGATGTGCATCCTAGCAATTGTGGAGGAGCGTATAAAGCAGTAGGCTGCTCTTTCTTTGCTTTTCAAAAGGCTTTGGTGGACTATGAGAGGATCTTGCAGAACAACTGGCAGCCCTACAGCGTCAGATCTTCATGGGTGTATACAGGGGTGCAAAACATGCTCTAAGTTGAACAACTAAGAAACAAACTAGCTCAAGGCAAACACTAGCAAACATCCTTGTGTGCTGTGGCATTATTATTGATTGGATAATGCAACTTTACTACTAAAAACACATCCGAAAAATATGAGGCTAAGCTAACAAAAGTAGCTGCCTAGGCAAGGACAGAAATCACTGATGCTAAAACAAATATTCTCAAAAATGAGAAGCTGAACAGTCATTTTGTAAGAAAAAGCATCAACAAAGTAGAATCAATCTATGTGAGCAGTGTTATATGAACCAATGGAGGGCTCAACCAGGGAGTGACCAACTGCAGCATTGATTACATGAAGTGTAAGGGTAGCAAAGCTATGCGGCACCAGAAAGAAACAGAATGTTTAAATAAATATAAATAAAAAACAGAGCTTTTTTTTAAATTTTATTTTATTTCAAA
>NW_009648894.1:4361892-4362637 GCF_000708025.1 Charadrius vociferus
AACAGAGTTTAGAAAGAATCATGAAGGATATTTCCGTTATTGGCTGTTTAAACACACTGGTTTTAGTGAAACATCTGGTGCAGGAAGTCCATAATTATTGTTGTTGGAAACTGGGAGGGTAGACCAGGAAGGATCACTCTCTGCTGTTCTGCTTCTTTAATAAAGCAACACAGGCCATGACCTGAGGTAGGAGACTGGAGTCTGAATCAGAAAGCCATTCTTTTGTTCTCTTGGGATAGAGTCATTAAGTTAGATTTCATGCCTCTTCTTGAAAGCATTGTAGTTACTCATATAGACTTGCATGTTGGATAGGTGGCAAAACAAAATTCAACTGATTTGTCCAAGGCACAGTACCA
The DNA here is from genome assembly GCF_000708025.1 of Charadrius vociferus. Classification (NCBI taxonomy): domain Eukaryota; kingdom Metazoa; phylum Chordata; class Aves; order Charadriiformes; family Charadriidae; genus Charadrius; species Charadrius vociferus. The sequence continues at coordinate 4,362,249 of NW_009648894.1, forward strand.
CTGGTACATCACTGGTACCACTGACCAAAATCTTGGCATTGCCAACCTGTAAATGAAACTGCAAATTTGTGACTTCAAGCAGCAGTCAGCACTGGCAAACAGTGCAAAATGGCACTGCAGAAAGATACTGTGAGAAAGATCAGATTGATGCTGAGGAATTCATTTGAGGCTTTGTCAAACACAGGTGAAAGTGACTCAGCAGCCCCGAGATTAGCTCAGCAGCAATGTTACTAAACTGCAGGAGTCATAACTGGAGAAAATTACAGGCAGAAAATGTGGCCCTTTGCCGAGAGAAGAGAGAACTCCAAAACGGTAAGAATAAAAAAAACCTTGGAAGAAGGCACAGAAGGAGTAGCAGAAGCTAAACCACTAGTGAAAAGCATTGTAGG
>NW_009648894.1:4362738-4380368 GCF_000708025.1 Charadrius vociferus
AATATTCACGGCTAATACAGAAGGGAAAGCAGATGTGCAGATCACTTCAAAGAAATCTTTATCTACTCTAGACAACCCTCATGCCAAGCAGTAGTGAAAGCTGGAAAGTCTGAGCCTGGCATTAACACAAGCTGCGAGAAGCTGAAAAACTCCCGGGAGATGGAAATGGATGAAATCCCATCAGGAAAGCTGACAGCACCAGTTTAATGACACTGAGGGGGTGGTGCAATGAAGCCTGGGAAAAAAAGATTTTTCCTCAATAGTGGAAACATTAGAGTTTTATTAGACTGCCCTGACAGGGTGATCATGCTGAATACTGCAGCTGGGGAGATGCTGAGGCTTCTGCGGTGTAAGAGAGGTAAAGGGACACTGGATGTGAAACAAGGAACAGGCTCAACTGAGGCTCTCGGCACTTTGGATGGACTAGATGTGCATCCTAGCAATTGTGGAGGAGCGTATAAAGCAGTAGGCTGCTCTTCTTTCTTTGGTTTTTAAAAGGCTTTGGTGGACTATGAGAGGATCTTGCAGAACAACTGGCAGCCCTACAGCGTCAGATCTTCATGGGTGTATACAGGGGTGCAAAACATGCTCTAAGTTGAACAACTAAGAAACAAACTAGCTCAAGGCAAACACTAGCAAACATCCTTGTGTGCTGTGGCATTATTATTGATTGGATAATGCAACTTTACTACTAAAAACACATCCGAAAAATATGAGGCTAAGCTAACAAAAGTAGCTGCCTAGGCAAGGACAGAAATCACTGATGCTAAAACAAATATTCTCAAAAATGAGAAGCTGAACAGTCATTTTGTAAGAAAAAGCATCAACAAAGTAGAATCAATCTATGTGAGCAGTGTTATATGAACCAATGGAGGGCTCAACCAGGGAGTGACCAACTGCAGCATTGATTACATGAAGTGTAAGGGTAGCAAAGCTATGCGGCACCAGAAAGAAACAGAATGTTTAAATAAATATAAATAAAAAACAGAGCTTTTTTTTAATTTTATTTTATTCCAAAGTTAACATAGAATTTCAGGGGCTAAAGATCTACCAGAGCCTGAGAGAGGAAACAAGCTGTGTTGTAAACAAGTTTTTATAGAAGTACCCGTCTGTGGAAGGACATCACCTGCAAAGAACCTAAGGAGCTCATCAGTTATCAGACTGCCTTTTCAAATAAATCAGAAAGAAGAGCTGAAAATAACTGACCTTTGCATAGCGCTCATACCGACTCCAATTTGGAGCTATCGGGTAGAATACAACTGCTGTGAGGAATTGTAAGTGCCCTTAAGAAATACTGAGAACCACTGCTGGCGAAGAGACCAGAGAAGCTGATCTGAGCCGTAGTGTGGAAGAGGCTAATTGCTGCTGCGGTGATGAAGGAGAGATGAGAATGTGACACCAGCCTTCACTCACACTAGACCTGTTCGGAAGGGTCATGTTTGCTGTGAGTTCTCATTCAGGTCAGTGCTAAAGGCTTCAGAGTAGTTCCACTAAAGCTGAGCTACTTTCCCGTCATCTTTCCTTGTCGTGCGCTGCGGTGCTGCCAGCTTCTGAGCAGGCAGGGGAACCACCGGCACGCGGGAGGAAACCTTTGGGGCATATGGTCTTTCCATCTTCCTACTGTATCTGCGACCAGCATCTCTGGATGTAAATCCAGCACATCCAGGTAAAGATGACAGCAGCCAGCATGCTTGGAAAAGGTTGTTTTCAGCTCTGAAAAATAATGGAAAAAATGCTTAGAGGAGAGTCTTTACTGCAGCAGTTCAAAATGGTGTTGTCAGGTGGCATTAAAAATGATGAAGGACTGTGATAGAATCTATTGAAATGAAGGGCTTTGCCCCATTGAAGACTATTTCGAATCCCAGATATTAGAAATTTGTAACTAAACAACCTTTTATTATACCGGTCTCTCCCCCTCCCCCCATTTATGAACACTCAAGAACTGTTGGAAATACAGAAATGCAAATACTTCTAATCAAAGGACAAAAATACATATCTGGAACACTGATCAAGGAAAAAAATCAAAGTTCAAAAGACCACATGGCTAATCATCAACAAGAATAAATCATTTTACCTCTCTTGAGGGAACCATGCCAAATAACAGCAGCTGACTGTTTTTATATGGTTTTTACTCTTTGTTGAATACAGATCTCCAGTGTTTGGAGTTCAGTGTGGCTAGATGTTCTATGCCACCACTTTCCTATTTTTCCATTCAGTGTAAATACACTTAAGTGTTCTGCTAAATACGATTTTGAAAGTGTGAAGATAGTCCCTAAACAATGCAATTTTAAACACTGCACAAAGATGGGAAGGCAACATACAAATTAATGCTGTAGTTCCCCTTTCTAATACTGAGAAATCAAGAACGTCTTTTCTCCCTTAGTGCAGCCATGATAGGATGCAGTAATTCAGAGGGAGATAATCACAGGCTATTGATGTGATACATCTTTAAATATTAAAGCATGCTGGCTTTGCAAACATACCTTTTTTGCTAATGTAAATCAGCCAGTCCTTTCTTTTTTTAAGTCTACAGTGGCATCTTGATGTGCTTATGCCTTAGATGCCTTTCATCTTTGGTGCGCATTTGCTTTTTTCTCCCTAGACACCAATTTCTGACATTTCAGCTGAAGTGGAAACTTGATAGAGGGAAGAGATCTTGCGCAGATGGAGCAGCTGCCTTTACATGCTGTGCTGGTGGGCATACCTGACAGTTCACTCAGCACATATACATTTTGTGCAGTGCTTTATACACCCTTTCTTCATCATATCCTACAGTAAGAACATAGTTTCTTGTGATTTTTCAGGGAAGTTTATTGTAGTCTTGAGATGTGCAGCTTTAAAGATGTTGGCGATGTTGTTTTCAAAACTGTTGTTGTTTTTAGTGGAATTCTCATTTCCTTTATTCATAAAACGTCCTTTCCAATTTTTCTGCATACTTAAGATATGTCTTTAGGGATGCTGTACTTTTTTAACTCTCACATAAATAATTGCAGAGTGCCATATTGAAGAGATGAAAAGTGCAGGGGCTGTTAGCCTGCACCAGCCGTTGAGAATCGGAGGTGGCACAGTGGCTGCTGGAGGTTCCAAAGACAGTAGGCGTTGGTAGGCATGGCTGCAGCGGTGGTGTTGCCCTGTGTTTGCAGGGTCTTGTGGCATTCACTCCGTAAGCCCGAAGGTTTCACATCTGTAATATTTGCATTCTAATACTTTGTTTAGATGAATTAAATACTTGTGAATAGAAAAATAAACCTAGTTCCACTTTAGAGTCTGTAGTCCTAAGGAAACTGAAGTGTGAAGAAAATAAAGATCCAGATATAAAATATGTTAGCTGATTTCAGTTCAGTCTCATGAGGGGACATAATGAGAAGAGCAGGGCAGTAGGAAGCACAAAAAAGCTATATCCAGTGTTCACTAGACAGAGCCTACCCCTAATGGAAAAGGTAGGTCTTAAAAATGACTTTTCATCAGCACTTAACAGTAGCTCTAGGGATTCAAAAGCTGCAGTCTTCTCTATATATCTTTGTATTAAACCAATGTTTGTCTCCAGAAAGTTGAATTACACTGCACCATAGGGCCCATCTGGAAAACATAACATGGTTTATCAGGGAGTGCACTGCCCTTGAAGGGATGTGAATCAGCCACGGACTACAACACATTTGTTCCACTTTGGTGTTGAGACTGATTCCCGGCCTTTACTTTCTTAACCTTAATGTCTTGCTATGTAAGACCTTGCATTCTGTGAACCATTGTCGTTTTCTGTTCCGCCAAGACTCCACAAAACTCTACAATATAGAGCCCCAAAGTTCAAATTAATGGAGCTGATAGTAGTGCCCTTTCAGTGTAGTGCGCTGGCCCAGAAAATGGCTGTCACCAGAGACAAGGCTGTAGTAGCCTTGAAAGCATATGTACGTTTAATTGTATTACACTATGATTTCACTTTTAAAATAAGTTATGTAAAATGAAGGTAATCGAATCCTTGAATTTCAGGTTATATTTTCCAACAATGAGAACTATTACGGAACAGAATAATTTTTCCAAAGCTGTTTCAGTACTAGAAAGTAAACTGAGCAAACTGCTAAGAATTTTGGTTGTCTGTTAGTCTCTGTCTTTGATTCTTGCTGAGTCTTGTATTTGTGGCCCTTGTACGGAAGCTGAGTAGACAGCTTGGTCTGTTACATGATAATTAGCTTTCCCCACTGATTCTTTGATGCAGTAACTTCAGGACAGCTGCATTTACCTGAGGTTTCATTTGGGTTTGTGAATGGGCATTTACAGCTTTGCTGGGAAGGGACTTCCTATCATGCCAGCAGAATAACGGTGACATTATTTATTTATCCTGCTATTTGTCTTGGAGCTTGTATGCTGCTGTGAACCTTCCTTGTACAATCAATAGCAATAGCAAAGTCCCCGGTGGCTTGCAGGAGGTCTTTGGCATGCCTCCCTTTCCAAGAGCAGGCTTCTGGCTGAAGTAGGCCTCTCTTTTTATTTTAAGGGTCTAAGTGTAGGCTTAGAAGAATTAACTCCAAGCATGAGCCCAATTTGTAGTGGAGGGGCTTTTCAATCAGGAAGGCTTGCAGAATCTCATAGTGACAGTTACTTGCTTTGATGAGCTCTTTGTCTCTGGGAAGAGCTTTTGGCCAATAGACAGGGCAAAGGTTTGGAGATTGAAACCTGGGTTTTGTGGCAGTTGGGATTTGCATTCCAGTGTGCCAGTGTCTGGACCCCATTTTGACGCTGAAAGGCAGCGTAACTAAGCAGAAGCACATTTGAAGATGAGAAAATGATTTTTTTTTTTAAAAAAATTTTCACTCAAAAAGAAGGAAGGAATAGCTTAAATGAAGAAACTGGGAAAACAAACAATATCAGAAAAAATGTAACATGAGAACTTTCAAATAGCAGAAATAAAACTATTGGAAACCTTATTCTAGGACAAGTCTTGCATTTTTTACTGTTGGGTTTTTTTTGATAAACTTTAATTTAATGATAGCATCCTCAGAGAAACTTTATGTGCTGCTTTTTATGGGGTTTTTAAGCTGTGTCATGTGGTGGAAGCTGAACACAGATCATTCAGACTAAAACATATGCCTGTTCTTCATTCTTTTCTTCATTTCTTTGGGTGAAAGTTGAAGGTTTATACCTCACAAGCAGCAGCCGTATGCTGTCAGCTTCTCTTTAGGACTTCGTGCTGTGAACACAGTCAGATTGCTTTCTGCCTTCCCTCTTCCAGACATGCCTCCCTGTCTGGAATAAAATCTTGACATTTTTCTCTGACATCTTCTCATCAATATCAATATAGCTGAAAAGAAACCTTGATCTCCTCCTGCTTCCCTCTAAGACATCCTGGCTACTGCTTTCGTAGTTACTGTAGCAACCTGCTTGTTATCTAACATCATTTCAGACTCTGGAGCTCACTTTGCCTCTGGCTCTGTCTAAGCCTTACTGAACTCCTCCCGAGTTCTCTTTTAATACATGCTTTCTGCTGGTTCCACAGACCTAAAATTCTTGTCTCAGCTTGTTATCTTGTGTCTTGACTACTGCAGTGTCCTTTCAGCTGGCCTTGGCAAATGCTGTCATGGTCTGCTCCTATTTGTTCAAAATGATGCTGCAAAAGGTTTTCTGTCCTGCCACATTGTGTTGGCCTCATTGCATCTCCCCGTTGACACCGTATGTGAGCTATACCTCTTGGTTTTTGAACTCCCACATGAGCTTTTCTCTCTCACCTCATGCCATTTCTTTGAAGCAGAAGTGTCAACACCAGCCTCCATCATCATCATCTTGTTACATTTTTCAAAAAACACCCCTTGTTCCCTTCATACTTTCCTCATGCTTGGTAGAGGCTTTTTAGAGCATCCCCTTCTCTCCGTATCATGTCTTCAAATTCATGTGCCAACAAGGGTGGGATACTGATAGGCTGAGACTACTGATTGCTTGTTACGGTATGTGATGTTGTCTTGTTGTTCTGTTGTTCTTCCCATCTGTCCTTATCTGCCTGTTGTCTCTTATCTTAAACTCTTAACTTTGTGGAGGAAGGACCATCTTTCTTACTTTCTCCTTCAGCGGGGTCCACAATAACTTGAGGCTGATCTGGGACTGGGGCTTTCAGCAGTACAGTGGTAGGAAGAATAATTAAGTGATACATAGCAATATTTCCTTCATGGCAAATTTTTATTTCCAGTGAAACATACAATGCATGATCTAAACTTAATGAGAGATTACTTAGCGTAATAAATTCTGAAGAGCTGAAAAACCTCACCATTTTTGGGGTCAGCATTTATCAGATCCAATCATAAGCTGTCAGTTTGGAGTGGTTTAGCCTCTTGGCTCTTGTAAAGTGAAAGTGAATAAAATAAACTGGAATTGGATTTAAAGTCTTCAGAATTAGGAGGTTTTGTTTGATTTGAAATTAGTATAATGATCTTCATCTATAGTTCATTTGCCTTCTCAGTCATGTGAATAATGAGATTTTCTCATCTTTATCAGATTTATTCTAAGCCTTCTCACATCATTCTCAGTTTGTTTCTTCTGAGATATTAAAAACACTGAGCTTTGCAGTCAGGTTGTTTTCTTCTCCTGTAATTTGCCATAAACTATTTCTTTCTACGTGATTGAACTACAATTTATACAGACTGTTTTAGTGAGCTGTGTGAGCTGTATTATCTTCTGTAATAGGTGATGCCATGTTGAATAAAAAAGCTGAAATTCAGTTCAGGTGTTCTGAAGCTATTTGTAAACTAAATCAGGGGAACATGCTAACTCAGCCCCACCTCCTGCTCATGAAATTTGGCTTTGTATTCCATCAGATTTTTTGTATATTCTGTTTGATCTCTTACTGATTAAACAACTGTTGATATTAAAGGGCATTTTATTCTCAAAGACCATAATGCCTTTGCATCTTACTGCCACTTCATTTCTGCATTAATTGAATGCATAACCTAATGAAAAAGGCTCTTTAAATGATCAAGAATTTTGATGATCCTCATTTTGTATATTCAACTTTTAAATTAACCATGAGTATGTGAATAGACTGAAATTGAACTTAGGCATTATTTACCTCATTACTGGTTTTCCTTCATCTACATGTTCATCACTGTTTGGTGAGAACCAGGTATCTTGATCTAAGCAGTATCTCCCCAAGGAAGGAATTCCTGCTCGTATAAGAAAAGATGTCCCTGGGACATTAACCATTTTCACTATCGGGGTTCTTCACCAACAAATACTGTTTTTTCAAGTATCTGTCTTGTAGGTGGCGTAATGCAACTTATATGCAGCAGGACCCTCGTTTCAAAATGTAGAACAGCTTATCTTCATCATGATAAATCGTAACGGGTTTCATTACTTGTATAACAGAAAGGATCAAGAGCCACGTGAATTGAAAAGGAAAGTATTTGGGGATTTCTTGGAACCCTGACATCTTGTGTGCTTTTAATGAAATTGATTTATGATTGATGGCTGCTTGACCTTTGCTTTTCCTGATTTTTTTTCAAGTAAAAAGTAAATTCAATAATTATATTCTATTTGAGCTCAGCTATAACTAGTAAGAGAAAAAAATTTTGACCTTTGTGTAAGTATTCTTCAAGGGAAATGGAAGAACATGAGGATTATATTTATTTGGTTTAGGAATACTGCAGAAAACCTGCAAATGCCAGAAAATTCTGACAATTTGCCAATATAGCTTAAGTGGCAGCACATAACTAGGCATATCTTTGGAAAATTGGCCTTTGCTATGAAATTTACTGTATTTGCAATCCATATTCTATTAGGAGGCTGTTATTCAAATAGAACAATTATCATTAAAAGTATTTATCAGTGTGGTAAGAGGTTGAACAGGACAGAGAGTTTCATTTTGATTATTTTACAAAAAATTTTCAAAAGAGGTACAACCCTTTCTCCCTTGTAGTGAAGTGTGTTTCCTGCAGTTAGCTGGGAATGAGTTGCCTGAATTTTGTACGTCAACCAACACTAATAAAAAGAAAGCATAGTCTTATTATGACATTTGAAATTTTCCTTTTCCTGAGTAGCAGTCCTAAGCAGTCCCTGAATTTATTATCAAGAAAATGAAAAAATGGTGACAGCACCTTCCAGGGTCCCTAACTGAGGCTCCTTCCACTTGCTTTTGTGCCTATTTTTTAGTCCCTAGTAGTCCTTGTCCAGGTTTAAGTACTATTAAGGTAACCACCACTATTAAGTTCCACTTTTTTCTGCTCGTCTTAATGTTGGTGGCTGTCCGAGGACTGGCAGGTCCAGCTTTTCTCTCTTAACAGAGGAGCCAGACACCTTGATAGCCATAGCTCAACGTCAGGGACAGAAAGAAAGATCTCTATATACTATTTCTTTAAGGTAAATTTAAAGTGAAGTCAAATTTCTGAAAATTAGCACTTTAGTTTTTTCCACACAACTTCTTCACTGAAAAAGATAATGTGTTTGTAACTGGGAAAAGTCATATGGGATAAGAGGCAGGAAAAAGGTTCAACAGGCTTTAGAAAAACAGTAGATGGAAATCAAACCAAAAATATAGTCACCCTGAAGAAATTTATTTGCTGGGAAGGCATATTTTAGTCAGAAAATGAACTGGTAATAAAACATTTCACCCAGCTCCACTTCAGACCAAATATTTTCAACTTGACAAAATCTCCTCTCCCTTCTGTCATTTGATAGAAGAACCACTTATACCAGGAAATAAGAATTTGAACAGAAAGGGTTTTCAGAGAAGTAAGAGGCAGATTTGGGAATATAATCTGGTAACTTCTCATCACACCTCCTGTGTCCTCATGTGTCGAGTAGAATGGATCTGCCAGACCTGCAGAACGAGGATCATGCCAGAGCTGCTCCTGGGAGCACCGCAGAGCGAGCACGCTGCCATCACATGTACCTTTAGCTAAGCTTTTTGTTTCACTTGTTTTGAGCCAGTTTTGCATAGTAATTTATCTAGTCACTTCAAATACATCAGCTTAGCCCCACAGAGCAAACCTGTGTCTGTTCTCTGTGTTTCCTTGCTTCTGTACCATTCTGTCATGTATCTGTATGTGCTTTCTAGCTGTACATTGAGTGGTAGATATCCCTCACAGTTTAATAATTATGAATGTGTTGTATTCAAAGTTGAGATCAAAGCTGAAATCTGTCTTCGCTTTTTTCTAATACTTTCTCATAGGCTTTGTTTATCTGTAAGGCAAGCTCACGTTCTGGTGGTAAGCCACCTTTGCAAAAGAAAATTTTCTTCAAATCACAGCCCGATTCAGTCATTCTTTATATTGTAGAAGTGGCAGAACTGTTTAATGAAAATGAAAAAAAATCAAAATATGCCAACCTTTTCCCCTCACTAGGTTTCCATGGTACCGCACTCATGTAATACACAGTGACATGTGGCCCTGGAGAAATCTGCAGTCTTCCTGGACTGACACCAAAAGTCTACAGTTCTGTTAATTCAGTAATATATGATGTAGCAGATATAGAATTACTTTAATTTTATTTTGGCTTTTAATTTCTTCTTCTTTCTCCTCTCTGAAAAAACTTCAGGACTCATATCACTTTGTGTGATGATATTCAGAAATTCAATGCTAATTAATGCTGCTGTATTTCCTGAGTTGCGCTAGGACCACAGAGAATTGAAATGCAGTTATCTTCTATGCTTGTTTATCCATCATTTTAGCATTTTGTTTTGTTACACTTGATGCAACTTGGCCAACTACATTTTTTTTTTTTAATTCCCCTCATGCAAATAATTGTTAAGCATTTATTTATGACCTTTTAGCAGTGCCCAAGAGGCACGTATGACTTTCCTAATGTGATTTGCCACAGAAATGGCGTTACTTTCTGAGATCCAGGGATAAGGAATGACTGTTTATCTCGGAGGCTAGTAATGTGGGCTAGACAGTATGGAGAGACTGAAGGCTGAGCAAATCCCAAGTGGACGACTACTAATGGGGACTAGAGCATATAACCTACTGTAGAGCCTGAGGGAGCTAAGCTTGGGTTGGATAGCAAAGAGGAAGGTAAGGGGCAATCTAGTAGCAGCCTACTTGAAGGGGGGTTATGAAGACAGATCCAAACTTTCCTTAGTAATGGAAGTAACAAGGGACAACAGTCACAAATTATGGTTTGGGAGGTTTAAGCTGGGCATTAGGAAAAACTTTCTTACTAGGAGAGAAGTGCCAGACCGGAGTCAGCTGCATAACGCATCAATACCCAGCTCCATTCTTGGAGGTTTTTAAGACTTTGGTAGTGTTGGCAGTACTTCTGCTTTGATGAGGGGGTGGGACTAGATAACCTGTAGAAGTCCCTTCCAACAAACATTTCTATGAGTCAGTGATTCTGCAAAACTAGTTAGATTTTATTATGCACATTGTGGCACATTAGAGTGTTTATTGATTAGATACAAATCATGCCTGATAATGGGAACTGTGAAAAGAAAAGAGCATTTCAGTCTTTCAGCTGAGGATTATTTGTTTGTAAGGTTCATACTCACTTTATTAGGTATCCTGGAGAACATAAAGAATTGGACTTTATTTACTTTCTTTTGGATAAAGTAGATTAGAACAATAAATCTTTATTTAGAAGCGTTTTTCTGATAGTTTTCCTTTACACATTTTTAATCCATTGTAGTGAATAATATTGCTTTAAATCAGCTAATTGATGTTTTACCTTTGTCAGTAGTCACAGCTTTAACTATCTGTGCAGTGTTACTTCATCTTCTTTCAGTTTCTCCCAATCTGTGCTGTAGATTAGTAAGTATTTTTGTTCTTCCACTCCACCCAGACATCTCCTTTTCCAATATATTCAAGAGAATAAATGGTGGTGATATTACTATGAACAGTTGTATAAATCTCAAGTTTCACTGGTCATTTTTACCGTCACAAGACTTTGCAAATGAATGTTTGTTTGTAGATGTGACTTCTAAGTCCCATATTATTTCTAGCTTTACCTGCCCATACCATCTCACTTTTTTTTATTTCTTTTCAGATTAAATTTGCATTTCTCTCTGCTCCTTGACTAGGAAAGCTATAGACATCAAACTCATAATGGAATCGGGATGATCTACACATTAAACACCTGCAGGGTATTGACGCAGCTGCACCTCAGTCATGTTACTTTTATTCAAGCACTGATGAGTGCTCACAGTCTTCTGTATTTTGCGATAGTCTGTTGGGGGTTTTATTCCTTTTCTAGTAAAGTTATCTAAAAAGAATCCAACACGTTCCACTTGGGCACGCACTTTCTTTTTCATTGTTCCTTCTTCTTTTCAAGTCTTCAGTTTCCAAAGCAGGCATTATCCCCAGTCCTGCTGGTTTGGATGAGTCCCGTGAGTTACTCTGTGTTAAAGGGTGCTTCTGTCTCAGCTGGACTGCCGTTCACAGAACAGCACAGACCTATGGTGAATGGCTTCCCTCCTGTAATACTCGTTTTAGGTTGGTTTTATTAATGAGAAAAGTTATTAATGAGAAAGTTAGAAAATAGCTGTATTTCTCTAATAAAGTGAATGAGGCTTTCCATAAAGAAATGCTCCAGAGGGACTGCTATGTTTGCTTCACAGGAGAGAAGTAATGAACCAGCCTCTACTCCCTTGTCTTCCTAACTCAGAATATATGTATGTGCTGAAGTGAGATTGAAAACACAGTTACTAAGAAAAATGCATCTGGCTGTCTATGTGTTTGGACCACACCAAGGTTTGGCAAGGTCTCCTTTCTCACCGGGCTGTCTCGGACCCCAGCACCCTGATTTTGCTTTCCCTGCCCTTGCCCCCAAGGCTCTGTCTCCTCTCCATCAGCACTTGACTAACCAAAAGAATTTGCCATGGAGTTACTGTCACCCACTATTATGTCTTGTCTTCCAAGGGGCAGCCTACAAAGGCAATTTTCATGTAGCTGCTCTTGAACTTGTTTATAGATGGAAAATGCTACATCATGTAGCATGATGTCATGTGGCATGACTCTGACTCTATACTTGGGTGCAGAGTTGCAATCAAATCCTGAATCTCACACAGAGCTGATAACTAACCTCTGAGCCAGTAATGATCGTGAATAGTTCTTGACTTTGTGAATAGTTTTAATAGTTTCCTTTGAATAGTTTTAATAGTTTCCTTTAGATCACTGACACTCATTTAACTTTGAGTAGTCACTGAAATGCAAAATGGTCAGTAGCATCTCACGACTGTTAGTAGTTACATCCCAGCTGAGATGAGGAGTTGCTGTGAATATTTCTAGTGTCTTCTTCCTTGAGTGGGAGTGCTGCTCCAGTCTATAGTGGCTGTATAACATGAGGGTATGTGCTCAGCTATGAGTCCTGTGCCACTGCCTAAGTCACACTAGTTTACCTGAACCCACTCTTCCCATAAATGCCTCTCAAAGTACGTTACATACAGATGCAAGACATTTTACTGCTCTAGCACGCTGATTTTTCTGTGTAGGTGTAACATTATATGCCCACTGATTCAGAAGTTACTGAGCCAACCAAACAGGGGTCTTTATGTCCTGTGTCCTCACGCTACTTCATTATTTGCATTTGTTACCATGTACCTAAACTTATCTTGCATTTTGCTAGCTGGCCCTTTTGATAGCTTCCTATGAAACACCCGAATGCAATTCCCTTGGATTTCCTCATGGCTGACAACTTGCATCAGATTTGATGGAATTGTCTTGATGGACTTTATTGTTCACTGCAGAACTAAAGGATGGTAGCTACTCTCTAAAAAAACTCTGGCTCAGGATGAGAAAGATGGTGTAGAACAGTACATACCTGGTCTTGACCTTTAATGTAATATATGCCATACTATTTTAATTGCTTCCTTTTGTTTTGATTCCAGTATTTCTAGATGGAGGCTGGATTGAAGCTGATGGCTAGTTCAATCATTATTTTTTCTCGTTTGGTTGCTGCTGCTTCTTCTTCCTTTTTTATTATTAGTATATTATTATTATCATAATCATCATTATTATTATTATTATTATTGTTATTATTATTATTAAACCGAGATCTCAGTTAATTAAAAAGCAAACAAACCTAGAGAATGTGGAAAATGTGTGGTAGAGGTATCTAAGCTAAGTATGAAAGTTAGTATGAAGCTAGAAGCAAAATAAATCGCAGTATCACTTAAGTGTCAGCAATGTATAACCATTAAGCAAGACAAGGAAAACCAGGAAGGACAGTTTTACTGACACAAATAAGTAAACACAGAAATAAAACCCCGAAAGGGAAATGAGCTTACAGACGAAGAGGCGATAAACAAACTGTACACAAGATGAACAGCCAGAGAAATAAACAAGCAAAAAACAAAATAAATGCCAACAAACAAGGCAGATGCAAAAACACAAGCAGCTGTTAAGGAAGTGAAAAAGAAATTGAGCAAATGTTACATGCAAGTGGAAGAAAATCCCACTGCATGGAATTTCAGGGCTATATCCCCAAAATGCCCTGATTTCTGTGAATTCCATTGGAGAATTTTAGTTATGCAGACATTATAGGTGGACACCGATTGGTGGAGGCTTTGGGTTTTCATTTGTTTCCATTCTTCCATTTATTTTCTTAAAAGAGCAAAGGCTTTTTTTCCCTGAGGTATGTGGGTATATTCACTGCTGTGTATGTTGCAGATTCCCATAAAGTCGAGCATTAGTGATGCTGCCCACAAGCCATGCCTTAGGGGCCTGTATTTACAAAGTCTATACAGTGAATGATTCAACTTTTGGTGGAAAAACTGGTGTTCAGAGACTGGTGGAAATACCATCTATCGAATACAGAATATATTTATCTAATAAATTAATTTTAAAGCATCCTCACTTAGTTTTGGTTTTCCCCTCTTTAGCTATTCCCTGTTATTGAAGTTTCAGTGCTGGATGAAGACTTTAGTTCCTGGACCTTACCTCTTCTCTTATAATGGGGGTTATTGAAAGAAAAAAGTCATATTTTAAATCAATGTATGTGTTTTTTCTAAACCAAAAGCTTTCATGTTACTTTTTTGTTATTAAAATACCTCTTTTTCTTTGAAGTAGAAAAAATTAACAATTAGAGTTTCAAAAATGTAGTTCGGGAGAATTCTGATGCTTCCATTTCCATCCCGTTTTTTTTTATTTTCTCTACACTTATGCAAAAATAGTTATTCGATTGTACTATTTCCTATTTGAAGTTTTGTGCTTTTCTTCATCATCGTGGATGGCATTCATCTCTGTCAGAATGTCTATTCCATTTGCTGAACAATCATGTTACGAAGAGCTGTGGTATCTGTAAATGTTGGGTTAAAACCTCCATTCTCCAGGTAGCAAAGACTGAGATAAAAGCACAGTCAAAACCTGGATTCAAGCTCGTTTTGAATTCCAGTGTTGCTCTGTAAGCCACACTTCTTTTAGGGCAGGAAACAGAAGTGCATAGACAGAATTCACAGAGGATGATTCCTACCAGAAAACAGGTGAGAAGAAAATTATGGATTAATTAATTGTTTTGGAAGAAGACCTGGAAATGCTGAAGTTCTTTGCCCCTGTTATTTTTGATTATGCCGCCCAGAAAAAATTCCACTGATTCCACTGTAATTCTATGAGAAAAGACTGATCAGGATGAGAAAGACTAGTTTAGAAAAGGATGTTCACACAGCAGCTGTTTGGAACCCAGCTTGTTTAGATCATTTCCATCTTGCCTGTATGATGCAAATTTCAGAAACTTTCTTGGCCCTTCTGTCATACATAGATACATTGTACAAAATAAAAAGAAAAAGCTTCTTCAGCAATTTGAGTATTGATCAATCATGAGAGACGTGAGTTCACTGACTTCTGCCAGTGTCTTGTATGGTGTTGGGCAAGACCCCTTGGCATTCATTCCCAATGAGTAAAGTGCCGTTGTCTTACAAAGATGTTGTGAAGAAATACTCTATCAAAACGTGTGGAGCTCCCAGTTACGGCAGAGTCAGGACCACACAAGGAATCTTGTGGACATGAGCCTGTACTGCTTTTTAAAAATTTATGATATAGTGCTGGAAAATTTACATCACAAACTGTGAAATCTCTGTTATTGGAGGCAGATTTTAACCTTTTTTAAGCTTTTCTTTTTCATCTGCAGCACACAAGATTTACGTCTCAGGCTAAATTT
This sequence comes from Charadrius vociferus, assembly GCF_000708025.1. NCBI lineage: Eukaryota > Metazoa > Chordata > Aves > Charadriiformes > Charadriidae > Charadrius > Charadrius vociferus. The sequence goes on from NW_009648894.1 coordinate 4,377,802, forward strand.
ATGTGTTCACTAGAAATGTGAACTAACTCATACTGCCATTTATAGTTTGTAAAAATATTTGCACTTTCTGTTATACATGCTAAAGCAGCGTGCATGATCCATCACTTCAAACATTTAAGCTATAAAATAATTGGGAGTCTAGTAACTTCTTAATTAAAATAACCTGGAATTATTCCATTTAATGACTTCATAACTGGCATCTAAACTTCTACTTCCAGTTTTTTGTTGTTATATTAGATCAGAAATGTCTGCAGAAAGCAATCTTGCAAAATTGTCTATATGTATTGATTTTTATAGTACCATTTGAAAAAGTTGAATCCATCTGAATACAGAAATATGGCTACAAAAAAAATTTTATTACAGCAGCCATAAAAGATAGTATCATCCCTTAGGGTTTTTGTTTTTTTTTTTTAAGGATGCTTATAACAAATGAGTGTCTCACAAATACAGAATTAATGTGTTTGGGGCAATTTTTTGTCTGTTGATATATATATGCATTGTGAATGTCTCTCTGGAGCATCCTTCTAGATCAAGAGAGGCAGGGCTGTTATGCGGGGAAATGATGTATAGGAGTGCTGAACCATCTTTACATTAGCAGACTAGTGGGTGAGGCTGCCCATCTATCTAAGTGACAGAAATAAATTATATAAAGCACTGACTCAGTTGAATTTGGTGTGTCATTGAACAAGGGGATCGCTTGGGCCTGAAAAACCTGACACTGGCATGTCACTTACCAGTTTCCCAGCTTTTTGCCTTTGGGATTGTGTTTATGCTTTGCCTAACATAATAATAGAGGAAAAAAAATAATTAATTTGGGTTCTTGAAACACATGCTTTGTATTGTGGGAGCCCAGTGTAATATAAGCTGAACTTGTAAGTCGATATTCAAGTTTCAGCGATTGCTAAGGCAGGCGTTGCATTCTATTCAGAAAGATAGTTACAGTTTTTTAGCTACTTGCTGGTGTTTTGTTTTGCTTTGCTTTTTAAGAAAGACTTCTTGGAAGCATAGCAGTTCCATGAAAATTTTGCTGGAAATATTTATGTTGCAGTTTCAGGGTGCAATTTTAGAGAGAGCTAGTAGAACAGTTTTGCAATCCTCAATATGAAACTCTCAATATAAAAGTCTAAGGTTAAGATCCACGAGGAAAAGTGAAAGACTCAGAAAAGTCTAGAAAAGAGGAGCCATAATAACAGTTCTCAAATACATGAAAAAATTCGGCCAAAAATGAGGAAATAAGGTGTGCTCTTGAGATTTTCCTGGGAAAATCTTGCAGTGGTTGAACAAAATAGTCACCATTATCATCTTAAGACCTGTGGAAAACCATTCATAATCCTCACTCTAGGCTTTACCTGTGACTAAAATAGCATCAGTAGCACAAAGATGCCTCTGGAGCTGTTATATTAGTGTTTTCCTTAAAACAGAAGCTTTGATGTGAATACCCATTGGAAGTAACTTCTCAGGATAATTTTTGGTGTGGACACTTGTGTAGGATTTTGATGATGTCTCTGCTGATATACATACTTTAGACAACCTTTGCTGCAAAATTTCACCATTGCTAGAAATTCAGTAGCTCCAGAATTGTCTCCTATAAAAAGGCTTCCTGAAAATTTTCTCCATGTCTTTCAACCTGTGTTCAGTACATTAGATGTTGTAAAAGTGACCAGTTGAAAAAATGAATGATGAAACAGGAAATCTGAGTAAGATTATAGACTCACTGAAAAGCTGAATTTTTATCTAGAAAATTCCACTAGTCTTTTGCAAGCAGAAACTGGGCCCCAGGGCACCAAAATTTTGGTTATAAATCCATTCAGATAGAGATTATTTTTTTTTTTAATTGTATTCTGAGAGATAAACTTCTCCCATCTAAAACCATTAGAAAGATTACCACAAACCATTGATTCCAGCCCACAAGAGGATTTTATGATGCAAAAGAAGGAGATTTTTCAACAAATTTTTGGCAAAGCCTCTTCAGCTGTCCTATCTGCCTGCATTGCTTGCAGTTGGGAAAGAACTGTGTTCCTCCAGAACCCTGGATGAAACAATATCTCAGGGGAAGGAGATGGTTAAAGAAATGGGAAGCAATGTTTATGTTTTGTCTTTAAGATAAGGCACTAAGATGCACTATACATAAATCATCAAACTTACTGGAATACACTTTGTATTAGGTAAAATAATTGATTTTTTTTTTTTAATTTTAAAATGTAAGAAAACTATGATGGAGAGACTGCATTAGAGTCAGTGAGGAAATGGCATGATATTTTAAAATGCTAACAAGTTTATGTCTGAATCAACATCTTTGTACAAAACTTCAGGAAAAATAAAGATGCTTTCAATTTAAGAGCACACTCTGTATTCAGTAAAATTGTAGATTATTCATACGTATTATAGAACCCAAGTCATTAATATTAAATAACTAAAAATGTTTGAAGGACTTCTTGAAATTTAAATAGTACAGAACAAATTCTACAGTTAAATTCATATCTGTAATTCCCATGATCCATAATTCTTCACACTTGAGAGCAATTTCAGCAGTTTCAAACACATCCAGGTGATGTGTGTTGAATAAT
>NW_009648894.1:4380413-4416546 GCF_000708025.1 Charadrius vociferus
CAACTATTGTAATGGGTCTGTGAATTAAAGAACATGAGGAATGCCAGTATGACAGGCAGCTTAATACTGTGCTTTAATAAGCGTTACTGTGGAAGTGTTACACTGACAAAAGTGAACCCAGCATCTAAATGGCACACAGAGGGAATTTTCCAATATTTTGTATTGTTTTTTTGTCTTCTAGAGTATCAGGGCTTCAGGGCTGGTGCTGTTGGAAACTATTCTTTTTGGATCACTTCTTCTGTACTTCCCGGTAAGTCAAGCTACAACTTTTTTGAAAAATTATATCCTTGCCAACATTTTAAAACATTGTATGAATCACCTTGGTGAAAATATAAATGCCAAAACTCTTTATGCCATGATTAGTTTAATGTGACTATAAAATGTGCTGTGTTCTATAAATATTCTCAAGAACACTTGAGTGTTTTACTGTATTTGTAATAATTCTTCATTTTCAGCTTAGGGAACTTTCCAGTGTTTTTTTGCTTGGAGGTTTTCAGATGTTCTGGGTTAAGCTGAGTTTTTGCTTTGATAGACGATACCTCTCTAAACTATGCGTTGGGAAAAATACGCAAGGTGCGTAAAAGGAAGACACTGATTATACCAAGTATTTCTCTGGAGTGTAGTCTAAAGGAGAGTATTTATTTCAGTGTACTACTGGCATATATTTTGATGTTTCAGAAGCTACGTGACATCTGCAATACCATGTATTTGGGAAAATGAGATGATATTATCCCTATGCTATAAGTGGGGGGAAAAAAAGTAATTTCGCAGTTGCATGAGGAATATATCACAAAACTCATGGAAGTATATACCCTTTCTCTTTTCAAAAATCCCAGAAAACCTGAGCTTTTTAATTAACACATAAAGCCAATATAATTACTAGATAAGACATCAAAGTGTAAATTGAATGAAGTTGACAGAAAGTGTGCAGATCAGGAGACAGAAACAAAGATGGAGTTGCAGATTATTTTAAAATCTGGTTACATTCTGTTTTACTCAATAGTCAGAATCTTCTGTGCCTTTAAAGACCATCATGTAGACAGTTCTATGATTCTGTGTAGTTACTGACAGACTAGCTGGAAAACAAAACTCCTTAGTAGTTGCAGAACAAGTAGCAAATAAACTGTAGTAGAATGAGGTGTGCAGAATACTATAATAAACATAAATCCCAGTGGAATTTTTATAAATTATTTTTTGAATCATGTGGGCTTTTCAAGTTCTAAAGAAAAAGTGTATGCATTTCTAGGATGGTTTTGTGCGTTTTTTCATCTTTCACTTTGCGGATATCAGGAAGAAAGAAGTTTTGTTTTTTTTCCATATTGTACAAATGCTTTTTACAACTTGCAATACCTCTCTCCGGGATTTCCAGAGCTCCTTTCATATTCTTTTCCAGTGAGCAGAACGGAAAGCCCATGCACTGCTTCCTCACCTGGTGTAGAAATGCGGTGAAGCATTTACAGAAATTCATAGCATAAAGCATAATGCCGAGGGTTGTTTCCTTTCCACAGCTGTCTCCTCTTTGCTTTCCCAGAGAACCCCAGAGCCATGTAGTGGCTTTCCCAGGTGGAGGCTCCATAAGAACCAGTCAGTGTTTGTACAACCTCAAATCCAAAGCATGCCAGAAGCCTCATTGTAGCTCTTGCTGTGTCTGCAGTCTGCTCACCTGTCACTGATTCTTACATTTCTTTCCCAGTTCTTGTCATGATCCTCTAACTGTATTTCACGAAGGACAAATGTCCTTTGGTGGTTGGCTGTCTTCAGGTGCTCAGCGTCAGGGATACTGAGATACTGGTGGTGGAAAAAGACTTCTCTCTCAGCAGTTGACTTGAAGAAGAGCCATCGTGTTAGCTGGAAGAGATGGCCCTCCACAGCCTTTAAAGGCAGAGGGAGAAGCGAGGAAAGGAAATGGAGCTGGGAGGGAGCGGTCTGATAACTGAAGCATCCCCTCAGCTTTTTACTGATGTTTAAACATTTCCCCTTTTTGTTTTCACGGACATTAACTGTGTTAAATGTACAGCAAGTACAAAATGACAATTTGGCGTATTCTGAGGAAAAAACTCTTGCTGAAAATTCCTGATTAGCCTGTCTCCCACTTGGGATGTAGATACTTGACTAGAGCTTGTCCTTCTCTGCACATTTCATTCTCATACTATATAAAACTGCCCACTGAGAACACATTCTGTTAGAAACTAATATGCAAAGTGTATGACCTGACTTCTCTCTTATAGCAGTTATGCTCCCACACTCTTTGCTGGGGCTCTCTTTCTTTCTTACACAGGTAATTACTGCTCAGGCTATTATTCCTACAGGCTGAAACAAAAAAGAGAGAAATTTTATCATTTCTATTTTCAAGGTCTTAGGGGAGTGATGTAGAGAGTGTGATAGTGGGAAGTCGTATTAATGTTCAGACAGAGAAATTAATCCTGATTTTACCAACCACAAGAATATGGTTTTGTAAAAGACGAAGATTGGGACTGATACAGAAGTATCAGGATTTCAGTATCGCTGTCTCTCAGTTCACTGCAAGGAAGATTTCATCGATTTCTGATGCAGGGCAAGACAGTGGAACAATAAATGTGTGAAGGCTGTAAAGCACAGCCAGAGAGGTCTGCTATGTAATGCTTGAGAAAGAAAAGCCTGTGTTTCTGCATGGTATGAATTATGGGGTGTGAGTCCTTGGACTGTGAACTCTTGACGTTTTGCTGTACATGGACAGTATCTAAATGCGCTGACCTGCTTCTTATCTGGAAAAGGAGCATAAAGCAGAGCAGGATGGAGTAAGAAAGAAAGAAAACCTGAGCTCTAAATGGAAGAGTCTCATTTGCACCATCTGACATTCATATACATGTTCATTTATAGCAAGGTGTAGAGCGTAGATTATCAATCATCATATTGGTTGTAAGTCACATATATACAAAGCAGATCTTCTTTTTCCTGGTTCGTATCCATTGTTTATCTACTTCCTGTTATTTGGTGTTTTTATTTCTTTCTGAGAAGAATCGGGAATATTCTGTAACTCAAGACTTAGTAACATGCACAGAGGTAGAGTTTTTTCAACTATTTGATTTGATCCTCGTTTTATGATAGGTGAGTACATTAGAGCTTTAAGACTAATTAATATAGATCTCACCTTCTACACACCTGAATTAAGCTACATTTTGCAGAGCTAGCATAAAATCCAAGTTAAAATACGCAATGGAGTTCACCAGTTTGGGCCAGACAAGTGTCACTGCAGTAAGGTGTTTTCCTTTAACATAAGGCTGTTTTCCTTTTTGTATCATCTCTTCTTCTATTGTGATTTGGAAGGTAAAACCAAAAAGCTTTACTTTAACATTCGACTAAGTGCAGAATTACACAGCTTGCCTTAATGCATGTACAATGTAAAGAGATAAAATGACAGCATTTCAGTTCTAAATAACTCAAATCTCTGTTCGTTTAAGGATTCAGTGCAAAATTACATTCTTATTTAAAAATCAAAATCCTCTTAGATTCTTCTCAACGCTTCTTTAAGTCTTTTGTGTCTTTACTCTCCGCTCCTCTACTCTTTCCAAATTCTGTCTTTTTCTAGATCCATTCACCCAGTCTGTCTTGGATTGGTTTGAGAGCCTTCAGCATACAAATGTGTCTGTGTCCAGAAGGGTTTTATTGCATCTCAGACTTTCCCTGCCTTCCAATTAAGTGGAAACCAAAACCTACTTTGTTGCATTGCTTTATTTCTTTCACTAATTGTCATTGTTTTTGTGTCTACATCCAGTAATCTATTCATAGTGTAGCATCATTAATTGAAAAATAATATCAGCAGCCAGCTGCTTTTGGTGGGAAAAACAGCTGTTACAGTGGCCTTCTAACCAAACAGGAAGTGCAAATGATGGTCTCCACCAAAATTTATTATTCAAATTCTGCTATATTGATAGCAACACACTGATCTTTCCTGAATTATAAGCAGGCAGACGAGCTTTGTCTCTTACAAATGCACAGATTTTACCCAGCAGTTGCTGGGCAGCTCTCATTTCTGAAGCTCTCATTTCTTATATTTTCTCTAATTCTCACAGTAACATCTCTGATTTCCCTATACTTAGTCTTTCCAGTTATTGATGGACCTCCTCCAAATGAACACTGGTCTTTCCAATTGATTTTGCTTATATTTTTTTATTCTTAGTTTTTGAAGAGAGGACCAAAACCTGATTGTCTTATGGAGGAGTCTCTTGACTTCTATACTTGGCACCTGAGAGGAGAATTCTCATTACATCCCCTTTTCCAGAAATACTGACTGTGGTGGAGCTTTTAGACCTTTCCTGACTCCCTGCCTTGCTAATGCTTGGAACACATCTTGCATTAACACAGGTTTGAAAACTCTGTGAATATTGCAAAGACCTTCAAATAAAGCAGGCACAAACCCAATGTTGTAATAGAGTAGCTTGTTAATTGCATTAGGGGTCAAATCTCAGGTGATTTTAGACATCTGTAGTGGACACAAGTTGGAAAATAGGGAATTCTGGTTAGATACCAGGAAACATTTTTTACCATGAGGGTGGCAAATACTGGAACAGCTTTCCCAGAGAGGTTGTGGAATGTCTGTCCTTGGAGGTATCAGGACTTGACCGGCCCCAACTCTGAGCAATCTGACCTGATTACACCTGCTTTGAGCAGGGGGCTGGACTAGACGACCTCTGGAGCTCCCTTGCAAATGAAATTACTCCATGACTCTGTGTTTCTTATATAGGTATCCATACCTGAAACAGTCATCCTATGCTCACCAAATAGCTAGTGAAGAGAAACTGGGACTTTTATGATTCGTTTTAGACTTCAACTTGAAGATGAGGTAGATCATGGCCAAAGCTTCATTGACTGTAAAGGGAGCCTGGGATACTTCCCTCAAATGGTGATGAATTCCACCCTAGGCAACTGTGGGTTAGCTGGTATATAAAACATTTTCCATACTGCTAGTCTATTTTTAACTGAAACTATAAAATGCACTCCTAAATCCATGTGATACTATGATATAATTTCTACGGCCAGTGATAAAAGTTAGTGAGTCCTGGCTGTGTGACAGGACTCAGAGGGTTGTGATCAGTGTCATGAAGTCTAGCTGGAGGCCTGTAACCAGTGGTGTCCCCCAGGGGTCCATACTTGGTCCAGTTTTGTTTAATATATTCATTAATGACCTGGATGAGGGGACAGAGTGTATCCTCAGCAAGTTTTCTGATGATACCAAACTGGGAGGGGTGGCTGACTCTCCAGAGGGCCGCGCTGCCGTCCAGCGGGACCTGGACAGGCTGGAGAGCTGGGCAGATAGGAACCTAATGAGGTTCAACATAAGCAAGTGCAGGGTCCTGCACCTGGGGAGGAAGAATGCTAGGCAGCAGTATAGGTTAGGGGTGGACCTGCTGGGAACTAGCTCTAAGGAGAAGGATTTTGGGGTCCTGGTAGATAGTAAATTGTCAATGAGCCAGCAGTGTGCCCTTGCTGCCAAAAAGGCCAATGGAATCCTGGGCTGCATAGGGAAGAGTGTGTCTAGTAGGTCGAGGGAGGTCATTCTCCCCCTCTACTCGGCACTGGTGAGGCAACAACTGGAATACTGTGTCCAGTTTTGGGCTCCCCAGTTCAAGAGGGACAGGGAACTGCTGGAGAGAGTCCAGCGAAGGGCAACCAAGATGATTGAGGGATTGGAGCATCTCCCTTACGAGGAAACCAGTGACAGGACAAGGGGCAATGGGTGCAAGTTGGAACATAGGAAGTTCCGTTCCAATAAATGGAAAAACTTCTTTACAGTTAGGGTGACAGAGCACTGGAACAGGCTGCCCAGGGAGGTTGTGGAGTCTCCTTCTCTGGAGATATTCAAAACCCACCTGGATGCAGTCCTGAGTAATGTGCTTTAGGCAATCCTGCTTTAGCAGGGGAGTTGGACTAGATGATCTCTAGAGGTCCCTTCCAACTCTGAAAATTCTGTGATTCTGTGAGTACCATGATGCAAAGAGGAAGGGAATAATTTCTTCTCCGTATTCTTGATATAGTAGATAAGAAGGACTAGGCTTAAATTTCAGCAAGTGAAAGTTATATTAGACAGTGGGGGGGAACCTTTCTAACAGTGAGGTCAGTTAGACCATAAGATGAAGGAGCTTAGGAGGCTGTGGAGTATCTTTTTGAAAACTGTTGGGATTTTTCCCTTCAGTCTTCTCTTCTTTTGACTAAAGAATCCAAAATTGTCTTTACTGCTGTCCAAATTTGTCTTTACTGCTATCCCTTGTTTTTCCAAACCTCTAATTATAGCGAGGCAATATTGCTATCAGTTTAGAGAAGCAAAGCTCCAGGTAGCGGTGCATTGACTTACTAATGCTCATGAAGCAGTTCGGTAGTGAAGCCTGGAATAACCTTTGTGCTCAGACATCTTGTTGCACGTAGTAGGTGTTAGGATCTGTTTCTAGGACTCTGTTACTCCCTTTTTCACACTGAAGCGAGAATGACCTACCCTGTTGTGTTATGAGAAGGAATAGAAAGAGGGGAGTAGTGGAGCTTAGATGTGGCTTTTTTCCCCTCAAGTGATCTGTATGTACATTAGCATGAGAGAAGCGTGCCATGAGTGTTGGGAGCGTTAGGCTGTGGTAGCTCCATTAGTCACAGCCACGAGCAGAGCAAGGTCAGTGGAAAGCTCTGGGTTTGGCATTGATGAATGTGAAAATGGAACAATGCATAATACTTTTATGCATTTTTTCCTCGAGTATGCCTGTAAGGGATGCATCACAAGAGCTCAGTGACTGTTTGTTCATTATATGTTGACGTTCACTGAGGCCAGCTGAAAGATTTGCTTTTTCTAACATATTTAGCACTGCAAGCCTGCTTTGATATCCTGGATGTTTTAGCTTTTTCAGCATATAGCTACGTCTTCTTTACTCATAAAATAGTGGTTAAAGCTCTTACAGTGAACACCTGTCATTTTCTTGGTCTTGTTTCACAGTAGCTGAAGATCATGTCTGTCTTCAGTATAGTGTTCATATCTCTGAAGTCCAAGGACACAGTGTAACTATCTGCTCTACAGACAGTTAATAATAATAATAATTAACTATAATAATTATTATAATAATTATAATAATCACTACAGATTTCCCTAGTACTCTAGAAAAGGGTTTTTCCATTTTATTTGGATTATAGTGGATTAGGTGTCCAGCCAATGGAAAAGGCAGATATTAAATGCCACGTTGCCAGGGTTTTATATGTACATTGTCTTGCTTGGACAGAGAAGTGGGCAGAACTGGGCAGAAGATTATGCAATAGTTTGTCTCTCTCAGTCAATGTCCTTGTCAGACAAACATACTTTTTGAAGTTAAGATGGAACCACTAAACCAATAGCTTTTTTTGAGAGCCAGCTTGCTTTGAATGCAAAAGCCAAAACTAAGCTGGTGTAGCCTGTGCATTACAAGCTTGTGCTTCGAAGTGCAGAAACCTCATAGGCACTGGAAACACGTGTCCTTGCCCTGAACCTACCAAGAAAAATGTTTATCACTGTTTTTGTTAACAGGAAGCAGGCACTGAAGGATTTCTGCTTTTTGAATAAGTGTATTTGAAATAGCACAAGGTATACAGTGTATTAGTTCTTCGTGGTTCTGTTCTCATTAACCTGCATAGCTGTCCTAAAAATCTATTAGCTACGATCAAGGAGATAACTAGAAGCTGTTGTATATATGATTATCCACATCTAGAACTGTGATTAGCCACAGCTATATATCTCATGACCTTGATTTGCTACTGGTATCTCTGTGTAGATGACAAATGTTTGGGATATTGGAAACTCAGTAGAGCTATGGCATAAATTCTAAGAAATTATAAAAGTGGAATTTGGTAAGGACATTCTTCTCTGTGTCTGTGTCTGTTTATGTGCTGTGTTCACAGGGTACCTCAGGCTGAAAGCGACCTCAGGAGGCCTCTATTTCAGTGTCCTGCTCAAAGCAGGGTCAGCTATAAGACCAGCTATAAGACAAGTTTACTAAAGGATTTAAGATATGCCTTAAAAACCTCCAAGGACAGAGACTACTCAACGAGGCATTGAACAGGCACATAACAAAGTCACATGGTTGTAGTTTTTGAATCTTGTGATTAAATATGTGGTGTTGTTGGAACATATAGTGGGGCTTATAAATGACAGGGTGTAGATAAGTCAGTGAAGGTGCAGGCACTGTCGTTACTATTCTTTCATGTCTTTGCCTCCCACACTCATACTTCTGACACTAGTCGTGATACCAAGACAAAACCCGGTCTCCTCCTTTCACAGATCCAAAGGTGCAGTAGAGGATTGTAGGAGGGCAGTGTTGTTTTTGCTACTCTGAAAGCTTTTTTGAGAACTGAGTTTGAAGGACACATTTGTCAGAATCTAGGGTCACTGAATAGCCAAGTATATGTGTGCATGCAGGACTTGAGAGCTGGAGAGAAAAGGACAGCAGTCGGTGACCTGAACCAACTGCCACATTGGGTTTTCATTGACCTTTCTTTTTTAAATGACTGTCTTGCACTGCTGGTTTGCAGGGACTTACGTGGTACAGTCTTGTCAGCCCTTCCTTCAGTGAAATTAATCTTGTGGTGAGGGGAGCAAGGCAAGATCTTGTGGCCTTTCCTCTTTATTCATAATTCCACTGAAATAACTCGCATGAATACACTTGCATATATAAGAATTTGTAGATGAAGACCCTACGTTAACATCTTCTTTTCAAAGTAGTAGACAAATGCCATTAGTCCAAACACCCCCCCTTTCTTCTTCAGTATTATAAAAACAGACCAAAATCCTGAGAAACGTGCTATGCTCCTTACTAACGCCTGGAACCATGCTATAATAATTCGTTATCTTTCCTCTGCTCTCTAAAGCTAAACCATTAGGGGCTGAGCTAGCACTTGGGCGGGAGACCGCAGCAGTGCCAAAGGCAAGCCAAGGAATTACTGAACAATACCTAGCAGAAAAAAACCCCTAATTAGTGAAAGTCATCACTTGGATTCCCTGTTTCTGCTAAATTAGAGTAACAAAACAGGACAAAAGTCTTATTGAATTATTATGTACTTTATTATATATAACTCTTGTTGGATCTGAGTGGCATGTAAGCTAGAAAGGTTAGGAATATTTTTCTCAGCCAAACATGTTTAGATGATGACATTGACCACTGGACAAGTGAACTGAGTCGATATGCATGATGTTTTAGAGTATGTTTGAATTTTACTGTAGTGACTTAAGTTTATGAAAAGATCAACACATGAAAAAAGGCTCTCTCATGTATTAGTTCAAACTATAAATGTGATAGAACCTTTACAGGAAAGATAATGAAAAATTATATACCACATTTTTATTAAACTATGAAAATAAAGGCAAGAGGTTTTGATAGTATAGATGAGCCAGGATCGAACTGTGCCAGAAAGGAAAATATTAAAAGTCGCAGTCAACATTTGGCATATTCTCAGTGGGGCATAGTCCTGACGTCAACAATTTACCTTGGCTAATTATTTTAGCACCTGAGAGACTGCATGTTGGTGGGAGATAAATTTCAGTCATTCTTTTTCACTTACCCAAGTGTCTTTCAGTGAAAGCTAGGGGCGTGTTCATATTTTTCTACCAAATGTCTTTTCTCGTTATTTATTCATGCTTTCATACCTGAGACCCAAGGAACAACAACCGCAGTCAAGTGAAAGGCCTGTAGCTTGTCGTTAAATCTTGGCTGAACTTGCTCGACTCGGCTGTTGTCTGCTTCTTTAGCTTAGTGTTGTTGTGATCTGCATCAACAAGAATCTAGAGCAAAATGAAAGAGGAGGCAGTTCATGCTTAAGGAAGACTTGACTGAGATAATCTGATACCACCAAGCTGTTTCTGATACGAAATTGAGTGCGATTGTAAACCAATGCTGTCAGACTGAAACAGGCAGTATGATAACTCACCATGCCTTGGAATATGAGGTTGAGATATTAAAGGTAAGGCACAGACTGGTATAATATGTACAGCTGAGTGATAAAACGTGGTATCTTACCTATCAACTTCCATGTCACTTGACAGAGTACTCTGCGTTAACACAGAGGAGAAGGGAAAGGCAGAATCTCCGTCTCAAAGCCTGTTCATTCTGAATAATAGAGGAGCTGAAATATGCTTTTTTTTCCTCACTCAGTTTTTCTTCTCAATCCCTCTTCTTTTATGTATGAATGCATTAGGTATTTTCTAACCATATACTATGATTTTAAGTGTCACACCATGGAGGATGATTAATGGTTAATGATTAGGAGAGATGAGAAATTCAATGCATTACAATGGAGAAAGAGAAAAGCTGATGTTTTTGGAAGAGATCCTTAAAAAAGGAGATTTCATCCATCAGAAATGAGATTGAGAACCAAGAAGATGTAGGCAATGATATCTTTATGGTTTTTAATACCAACAGCTAGGTGGTGTTAAGCGGTTTTCAGTTTACAGGCAAAATTATATGATAATTAGTGAAATCTTTGCACTGGAAAAATCTCACAGAATTATAATAGCGATAGTGGAAAGTTTTCAGTGCTTGTGTAGCACTTTTAAACTTACAATTTCTAAGCTCTGGCATAAGAGATTAGTGGGATTTAACTCAATGCTTTTACTCCAAAACCACTTGCCACCTGATGTAAATAAGAAATTGGCTTTTTATGTGTAGAGAGGAACTGGGAAAAGTAATATAAATACTTAAGAGAGCAGAGACAACTTTACAACATAAAATACAAGTTGCAATATAAAATTATCCAAACGCATCAACCAGTACCAGTGTATAAGATATGCTGTATTTCCTCTACTATTGATAATAATAGAGTCTCCTGGCAGAAATATTCAAAATTTTAGTTTACGAGGGTTAAAAAATGAAGAGTTAGAGGCCAGCAGGTAAAAAAGTTCACCGTGAAACTATCCAGATTGATTTCTGAAAATGAGACATTCTGCATCTAAATCTACACCACATCAAGTAGGGAGACATGAGATTTCTGTTCTTAGAAGTGACAGTAGTACTGGGAACGGAATAGAAGATGTTCATTAGAGCAAGTAAATAGTCTTTGCAAAACCCAGCTTGTTACTATGTGATATAAACCTTCTGATTTCTTGCATATAACTCTGTGTGTTAGGACCACATAGAAAAAGCAACAGTATTTTCAGCAAATAGTGTTTTATACAAACTGATTTCTAGATCATCTGCCTTTGTGGGACTAAGTATGGATCTGCAAATACATGCAAGTTTTGAGGAAGCTATTAAGGAATATTGTGTGCTTCATAGCATCCATCAGCATCCATGTGCTGATCTCTCTTTGAAATCTGAATCCAAAGTAGATTTCTTGTAGTGGCATGATACAGTTCAGTAAGTTCTGCACACCCCAAACCACAACAGCAAATAAAAGGAGCAAAGAGAAGTACGTCAATTTAATCAAAACTTATCGGAAGTGGATGGGAGGATTTCAAAGCTAAAAAAAATTTAAGCAATTCCAAGGTAATGTATATGGACAAAACCCGCAGAAGAGGATGAAATTAGACTTTCTCTCATCACACAAAAGGTTGCAAATGGAAGAAAATAACATTTTTGTACAGTTCTCTTACAGTTTATCATTTATCAAACTTGTATTAAATTATTTAGATCATCCACAATTTTCGTTATTCTTGGATATCAATCTTTTAAGTAAGCTGGGGTGCTAAAGCCTAATTGCATATTATTTAGTTAGTAAAAGCAATCTAAAGAGAAAAAGGAAAGGGTGATAGTGAGAAAAAAGAATGGAGAACTGCCCCTGAGAATTAAAACACAGCAAAAAGTCTAATATAGCAACAGGAAAATTAATCCAAAGTTGAGCAACCAAACAGTATAGAAATGAAAACAACACAGAAGTGACATTTATACCTTGATATAGAGCTGACTTTTCTCTCATTGTCACCATTACACGTTATAGAAGATATCTGTAAAACCACAGATTGTACATTCAGTGCTTGTTCTTTGCTTGCATACGGTTGTTTCTCACTACTCCTTGCAAGCTTCCTTCTCCTTTCCTAAACCACCACTTACATAATTGCAGAAGATAAATCTTTTATTCTTTCCTTGTGCTTTCTCTGTATTGATGTGTGGTTTCTCATCTCATATTTAAATTATGAACTCTTTGGTACAGGGACGTCTGGCATAGCTGTGCCGTGCACAGCAGGGTCCTGATCAATGAGTAAGAGTCACATTACAAATGGCTGTTACTAATAATATCAGTGAAAGTGTTTAAAAATATTTTATTAAAGGTTTGAGCAAGGACACATTTGATGGTGAATTTTTCATCTTCTTAAAGGTCTGGTAGCATGCAGCTGTTTTTATACTGCTAGAGATGACAGGTACTCTATGAGAATGATCTGAGAATATTTGATTTAGGCTTGAAAAGATTAAGCCATACAAATACTAACAGAAAAAAGCCTGGTTCCAGTCCCATGTGGACCGTATTTCAGAACTACTCTACTAATTTATATGGAGCTGCACCCAACTTGCATGACAAGACATTAGATGATAAACAAAGCAGCCGGGAAAAGTAAGAAGAAAATCCATCACCCCCCCTAGAAAGCCTCAGTCTGCAGAATTTAAGATAAAAGGGGGAACAGTGGGAATGCTTGCAGTGTCAAGGGGCAAGAGCAAGAAGAGGTCCCAGTTTTACTCAAATGAATATTTCAGTCTTCTACCAAGTAGTCACGGAACCATGAACTTGTAACTCAGATTTGTCTGGTTTTAGGAGAGTAACGTGAGCTCTTAAGGTAGAGCCTGTTCCAATGAATGTGTTCAAGCATTCCTCGTAAGCTGGAGCAGCTCTGCTAGCCTGGGTTGAGAACAGGCCGGCTTCAGATCACCGACCTCACTCACGGTTGGCATGCTATTACAGATAAGGGTGTTTGAGCTCTCTCAAACTAATCAGGGATTTAAAACTGCTTTTCCACGGCCTGAGTGAGGTTACTCACTCCCCTAGTCTGGCCTTGGCAGCAAGACTGGCCCCTCCATGCTACCAGCTGAAGAAGGCTCAGAAGGGAGTTAGACGTTGCGTAGTTTGGCACTGGCATGAGTCAGGTGGGTTGGTTTGTGTGGAGTGGTTGGGCAGAGGGGGTTCAGATGCATGCTAGGTTAGGCAAAGTTTTTGTGACCAACAGCAGTGCGTAAGTCTGGAAGTTAGTCTAGTCCTTTAGATGCCTTAGACCCCTTGGCAAGTAAGGACTACCGATTACTTGTCATGTCTTCTCCTCTTATATATTGCAGACAATACAAAGTCCTTGCTTTGTATGTTCGGTGTGAGATTTACCCAAGGGTAGTGAGGAAGGCAGTAAGCCAAAAAGCAGACAAAAGTAAGCCTAAGCAGTCATTTTTTAATACCTGAAAATTTCATCAGTGTCAGATTCATTGGTTTTAAAAGTAATCTGAAGGGCTAAATCCACCTGAAAATGCAAAACACAGTCATGGTGTACATACACATTAATTCTGACATATCCTGAATGTGTCGGGCCGGTGCACATGGGCAGATCCACTGCGAAGGCAGAGCATGTTCCTTGGGTGTGCTGAAATCTCAGTGCTTTGTGATGGACTAAAGTTGTGTTACGAATTTCTCACAGGAAGGCGTGCCCTCTGCCGCCACCGTGGCTGGCCACCAGCAGCACATTGCCGCTGCGGGATTTGCTGTCTGAGAGCATAATACAAAGAGGTTTGGTTCTACTTCGTGGTGTGTGTACAAAGTTTGGTGAAGAAACATTTTTAGATAAAGGGAAATCTTAATAGTTCTTCGTTTAACTTTTTTTTCCTATTGAATGCATATTGATATTGCTTTTCCTGTATGATCAAAACTTTTCTGGTCACTGAAAGAAATGTTTAAACCTGTGACATGTATATCCAACAGGTATATTTTGTATTGCATATGGTGGTACTTACGCAGACTATAATGACATTCAGAAAGAAAAGTAAAGGAAGTTTTTTGGCATAAGGAAGTTCTTTCCACTTTTCCTTCAAGTATTGTATCTTGTTCAGAGTTTTATCTTCCTTATAAATTTGGGAATTTTCTATAGGAAATACTTAAAATAACCACTGTTTTGAAACCTCGGAGCTATGATTTAATCTTCAGATCTCTTTTTCCATGACAATCCAAGTGTGCAAAGTGTCACATTAGCCAGAGTAAAAAATAATTTTATATAGTCCAATGGTATGTCATTAAATCTACTAATCTTGCTTAATTTGTTAACTAGCCTAAACCTATCAAATATAGCATGTATTGGGGTATAGAGCAAGTGTTCTCAATGTTCAGCTCACTCCCTGTTAAACTCCTAATCCGAAATCACCAGCAAGCTGAACCATTGAGATGTTGTTTTGAAACTCTGGCAGAGCTCCCTGGCCCATGGAGTCAGCTTTTCCTTTTTTCTGTCTTTATTGATGGCTTTGCCTTGAAATCTGTAAAGAAGTAATCTGTAAAAGTCTGTGTGCTGGGTAATTTGGTCATCTATTTATATCCATATTTATTAAACTCCTATCTACTTTCCAAGCCTCGAGGCATATTTACATCTTTGAAATCATAATCTAAATAAGTTACTGCCATAGTAGCAGGCACTCTACGTTCAAGTAATCACCAGTCGTTGCTACAAGAAGAGAAAGCAAAATGCTGTCCTAACAAGTCTTTTACAACCTTAAGGAACATCTGTATTAACCATGAATTCAACACAGGGCTCTGATAGACAATCATATGCTCTATTTTATGAAGACCCAGGAATTTTGGAAGGTGGCTGAATCAGAACATACCCTAAATACCTACAGTGTAAGTCTTAAGCAAGATTAATACACTTAATGTTGGTAACAATAAGGTATCTGCCAATTTCAGATGTAGTCAAGAATATTAAAAAAAAATTAAATTTAATTTTTACCTGTTCTTTATGTTAGCTTTTCTGGAACCAAAAGACATGATTTAATTTCAAAGACTAGATTTACAGGAAAAGGAACTTGATCTGTTTTCACTCGGGGCTGAGATGACTTTCTATGGGCCGTAGTTACTGCTGTTGGTTCTGGGAGTTAACAAATACCAAGGAGCACTTCTTTTCTCAGGCAGGATATCTTCTCTGTTTAGGGTGCCAGCAGTGCTTACTACGTTTGGAAAGGAAAGCTGTAGTATGTTAGGCTTTCCTCAAGTGTTTGTAAACTGGGCTAACCTGAACACATCAAAAGCCTTTCCCATCAAATGACGTAGCTGTGAAAGGCACTTGCTTCTGTTTTGACTCTCCAGTGTGTATAGCAGATATCAGAGGTGATCAAGAACTTGTAGACATGAAATTAATTTCATATCTACTATTTCATAGTAGATAACTAATATTTTCTACTGTAATTAGCGTGTACTATTGTTTATATTAATGACAAGGCCCCATATATGGATCAGATGAAACAAACAAGCAAAGAATGAAGAAAATGAATTATTGAGAAGACAGGAAAGTCAGGAAAAGTTATTTTCTGTTATTTTCAACAAATAAAAAAAAAAGTTTGCAACCTTCATCTAACTTCAAATAATGTTTCGTCTTAACTGATTAAGAAATAGGTTAGAGAACAGGAAAAAAATGAAGTTGAAAGCACCCAGAGTGAAAGAGAAAAAGAAATAGAGGACAGAGAACGCTCTCTGAGTACTCTGTTGGTCTAGAGAGCACGGCAGACATTCTTGAGATTTTGTAGTTACCTAAGCAAGTTCAAAGAAGTGGATTTTTTTCCCCTCCATGGGTGTCTTTCTTAAAGTAGATTTAATTCTGTAGTGTGATACACTGAATCTGCTAGGTTCATTTCCTTAGACTGTCTAAAGTAATGCATTTTTCTCAGACATGTCACAAGCAATCCTGTCAACATTTGCCTGAATGGGTTTGTTTTAAATCATAAATAGTTGTGATATATATAGTAAGTGTTCAAGAACCTTCAAGCAAAAGAAGGTCATGGCCTTATGAGTACTCCCAGCTCCTCATCTAAATGTGGGTCTTGAAAAGTTTGTTTTGGCCAGTCTCAGATATGAGGTCTCACTGCTTGGATGTTTTATCTCATGCTGTCTCTCTTTCTGTCTGTCTTACCAGCTTGTCTTCTCTTTTAAAAAATTGCGATGTTTCTCCTGCCGCCCAGGAGTTTGGTTATTTTGGTTTCTGTTTACCATCTCATTCTTAGTTCTGGTGACAACTGTTCATTTTGCTCTTAAATATTTTGTCCTTCTGCTTTTATGCTGTTTTTATTGTACAGTTGTTTATCCAACACCCCAAGCGGTAGCAACAAAATGCATTTAAATATGTCCCTCCTGGTAGAGGGTGGGCTTTTCTTTGATAAATCAGTGAAATGTTTGGAGGACTCCCCCTGTGCTCAGAAAGGAGTGGAACATTTGAAGAAAGCCTCCTTCTGCTATTTTGTTGATCTGTTAATAAACACATTTTGTGGACCGTGCAAATGAGATGTGTCAGGAATGCAAATGAGAGATCTTGCCCTGGAAGACTGGTATTTCTAATGCTTTATTTTTACAGCTGCAGCAACAGGAGGGAACCAGCAGGTACTGGTTATAGTTACTTTGGTCAGCATCTCTGAAAGGAGGAGACCAAAGATGGTTTGAACAGTTAAGCCATTAGCAAGGAATGTGTTTCCTAACATGGCAAGTCTTTAAAGGACTCAACTTACCATAGGGTTAGGCACTGCAACTCCAGATGGCAGTGCCTAATTTTGGTCAAGTGAGGTACTCTTTACAGTAGAGGGCTGTGTGTTCACAGCCAGACACACAGAGGTCAGCACGGCTGCTTTGCCAGCTTAGGGAGCTGGACATGCTGAAGAGAGAGGGGTTTGTGGTTTATGATCTGCTTAGGTTTTTTTGTGTGGGAAAATGCTTTCCTTCACAAAAGGTTGCAGATTTGAACCCCCTCTTCAGGTGCACCATGTGAGTCTTATTTTCTTACCAAGTATAGGTGGTAACCCCCCCTCACCCCACCCCCCCCACCATGTTAATGTTTTCATTCTGGATGTGACACTCGGGTTGAGTTCACCTCTCTGGCTCACAAGATACAAACTTGTACCACCTTGAAGAAAATTTTAAAGCTTTTGCTCTAAGATGCTGTAGCAAGAGAAGCGTTCAGCTTCTTGTGCTGCTGCTGTTCCATTTCACATCACTTTGTTAAGCAATAGTAAATGGGTATAACCAGAAAATATCAATCTAACTCTACGGTGTAGTAAGGAATGTATTTTACCTACTGGTTAGGTTACCTTTTGGCTAGAAGGGGGAGACCTGGCTTCTAATACCTGCTCCCATGAATGCTCGTTATTTTTAGGTATGAGCAATGAGTGGCATATGGACCTCTACTGTAATCACTGGAAAAACATAGCTTGAAGTTGGTTGTTTTCCAGGTTAAAGCATTAACTGTCAAGAACGTTCCTCAGAAATCTGCTAATTGTTGCACTAAGGACAGGTGTGGTTTTTTGTCTAATACTTTAAATTTTAAAAATAATAAAATATTGGCTTCTCTGAGTTTCTTTTCCTTATCCATAATTTATTTCTCTACAGTCATTTTATATGTTTGAAATAAAAGGCAATTTTAATCACAGAAGCTCAAACCCTAAGCTACAGAGAAAGCATAGTTCAGCAAAACAAGTTGCAAGTTGTAATGTTGTTCTGGGTGTTTGAGTTCAAATCTTGAGGACCTGAAAACATTTCAGATCATATGAGAGAGAGCATTGAAGTTTTTAATGACAATACAACCTTACATCTCAAATGTTTTTGTGGTTTATCTATTTCTTTTTTAAAAAGAAATTGCCTATGTCAGACAATTAAGAATTCATCAGTATGTTTACTTCTGCATTTGCCAGTGCAGTTTTATGGAAAACCAGAATATGCAAAGGTTATCAAATGCAATACTTGGAAGATGAGATGCGCCCGTTATCTCTTAGAGATTTTATGGTTGCTGATTTTTCAGGTGATGAGCAGCAATACAGATCATCGAGGTGTCATGAAACTTTCTTTTCCAGAAGAGGAGAATGTATTACCCTTAGTTTCCCCTGGTCAATGATTTTGCATTGTACAAGTCCCCTTTCACCCAACTCCTCTCTTGTCTGCACCATTGTACTTCAGACTTCTCACCAACTGCTCAGTGACCTCCAGAGATTCTTTAAAGTTTTTCAAGTCCACATTCAATTTCTTGAAGGTCTACTCTGAGATCCGTCCCTCCTACTTTCCCCTTCCATGCAGCATTTCCAAGGGGAGATTTCTGTTCTGATTTGTTGTTCTGTTTAGTTGGTTGCCACCTACACATGTTGGGGACCACATACCCGTATATGCACACATATACCCATAAACACAGAATGAAATTCTGCAGCACCATAGTGTCAGTATATGTCAATAGGCTGTAGGATCTCAAAGTTTTGTGAAAGCATTCATTTTTGTGCCATCCAAATACCTATTCTGTATCGCTTTGTTTATTTAAAAATATTTTCCTCCTCTGAAGCTCCGTGACAGGAGAAGTAGAACACATATGTGGCAAACCTAGTTGTTCACCTTAATGCAAGGACTTGAAAGGCTGGTAAGTCAAACTTCTCCCATTAAATTCCATGAGAGGTAGGAAATCCTGTCCCCAAGAGAGTAAAAATGTTATTGATTAATTGCTCTGGTAGTATCTTGCACGTGCATGGCAAGGAATGTAAGGGCCCAGCTACCTCTGAATGCAAATTTAGATGCCAAGAGCTGGGAACTGCTACCTGAAAGAGATGTTTTCTAAAGAGTCTTCAACTCCCAGCACTTCCTAGGTATCGAAAGCAATGGTCAGAAATGTGGTGGATGCTTTACAAGCCTAGACAAATGGCAGCCCTCATGACAATAAATGTGCAGTAGCAGAATTTATTTCTAGTTTGTTTTCAATGGCTGTCTGACAATGAAAATAGGAAGAGAGGAATTACGTTGTAGTCTTCATTTGCCTGCCCCTTGGAGACTAAATGCAGTGAGGAAATAAGAGGCATGTTTCCTTGCCTGTAGTCCTTCCAGTAATCTCAGCTGTTCTCTAATTGTAGAGGTGATTGAGTTTTTTCTTTTCTGCCCATGCTTAAGAACCAGAATGCAGAAATGCATCACAAAATATTAGTTCTGTGAAGAAAAAGTTGCTAATGAAAATCTGGAGGAAAAGAGTTTTCTTAGGAACATAAAAAAAGAAAGGTCTCCTCTTTCACTGAGATCAGTCCTCTGCTCTTCCAGGCAACCATGGTAGTAATCCTGCTCATACATTTATGACATTCACTTTGCCTTTATAAAGCTGTTATTGAACTACTGCTTTGCAGCATCCCTGAGCCATCCATAGGTACGCAGCGGACCCACAGTATATAGGGGACCCATAATGCACGAGCCTGTGCTCTGCGCAGAGGAGGGATGGTTCTGCAGGCTGCTCTGCTCCAGTGCTGCAGAGAGGGGTGCAGCTGATTTATGCTGTTCTTCAAAAATTACCTAGAGATTATATGTGACTGAGAGAAAATCTCCAAAGAGCCTGATGGGTTTGAGTATAGAAATTTATTTTGCTGAATTTATTTTAATTTCTCAGTCATAATAATTTATCAATATCTGCTCAACACTGCATAAATATTTTTCCTGGGTGGATTTATATAAAACATTTTGTTTTTCCTTTTGACTAGAACCAAAGAGCATGAGCACGCTGGCCCTCTTAGCCAAGCAAAATGTCCACAATTTTTTTGGAAGGCAGCAATGTTCATATCCGTGTGATATGAGAACTATAAGCATGTCAGTTGGAAGAGAAATAGTGTTTCTTTCGTATTTCTAGAGTTTCTACTATGGAGTGAATTTTGAGTTTGCAGCTGTGGCTGGTTTCTTCTGTACTTTTTTGATTACCCGTAATTAATTTATTATGTTAATGACATAACTTGCTTAATATGGTTAATGTAGATTTAAGACCAGTGGGTCGTGTCATCAGAGTATGTCACTCATTTTCACGATTCACCCAATTACGTCTCTATTGAAGCCAATAGTTTCAGTTTATCTAAAGCAGATTTCCCAGACCGGCATCCGTTCCTGATTTGGAAACTTTAAGAGGTGGAGTGTTCTCCGCACTTCCTCTGGAAGTTTGTCACACTGTGGCCCTTGGCTTGTCCCCACAGCTGTTGTTGCTACAGGTACATAGGCTGAAAATGAAAAGTCGATAGTTCCAGCAGTGATGTCTGCAGTAAACTAATCAGCGCTGGCTGGATTGAGATGTCCGCCTGGTATTTAGTGAAGAGAGGTTTTCTAAAGTACTGGTTGTCAAAATAAATACTGACGAAAACTTTCCCATGGAGGGTAACAGGCGGTACTGTCCTACTCTTTGCTGTGGTTTAACAGGATATTTCAAAGACCTGGTCTGTCCCTGTTATCTTTTCCATGTAACCATCTTAAAAGTTGATGTCAATAAAATTCCTGCCTTGGCTCGTGAACCTGCCTAATGTGTAGATCAGAGAGAGCGTGCAGCCAGGAAGGATGTATTCCTGAAGAACCTAAACCATCAGGTAGTTTTTTCTCACAAACTTGGTGTTAAATACTTCACTAGCTTTGTTAGATTAAGACCAGGAAATAAGGTATTTTTGGAACTCTAACCAGCTATATGTTTTCTTTTTCCCAAGTAGAAGTCACTATTTGAAAATACTTATATAAAACCCCTTCTCTGCACTGTATATTTGTAGGGATTTCAGCCATATTGTAATGAAATGCAGAAGTCTCTCTGAGTCTGTTTTATGACCTGTGTCTTGCATTAAGTATACTTGGCAAGTTGCTCTGAATAATTTAGTCTATTATGTCTTGATTCAGCTGCAGCTCTTGCAAGATTTATTTTAATATAGACTACTTCACCATTATGTTTTTAAAAGGTTCCTTTTTCTTAAAATCGCAGACATGGTCTTAAAATAAATTGTTAGATTTTCCTTGGTTTTAATAAAATATTGTATTGGGTAGTGCACTTCTTTATTCATAATATGAAACTAGCATATTCTTAACCCTGTTGTTAAAATGTGTCAAGTATTTGGCTAATGACTGGGCTGAATAGATGTCTATCTTTTTCATTAGAGATGTTTCTGCTTCTTAAAATGTTTCTCTTTCTGCTTCTTGAGTGACTACACCTTTGTTAAGAAAAGATGATAGCAGCGCATCCAATAAGAAAGTTTTTCCGCATACGAAGTAGGGAAACGGGACATTCAGCTGACTCTCGTCGTCTACCCAAGTGGCATGTCACACTGAGGAAAATGTATATGAACAGATGAAAGAAATAGTTGGATTATAAAAGTCAGAGGTAGCAAAAATGGTAGAGGAAGCAAATACTTCAGGAGATATTTTGACTTTGCAACTTCCTTTGATTTGCCACTTTCATAGTTTTGTATTAGTGTGAACAATTTTTGAAATGTGCCTATGCATACATACCTATTGCCTAGATAAAACGTTCCAATGAAATTACTTCTATTAGTTTTGAATTACATTTATTAAATGTAATGCAAACCATGAAAATAGGAGTATTGAATGGTTAAGCTCAGCTTCTCCTGCACACTTCACTAGTGCTTCTTTTCTCATCCTTCACGTGCACGTGGCTGGAGCCATGACTATCCCACCTGCCTACCTTTGCTTTTAGTGCTGCTGCTGGCAGATCATCTAATAATCTCCACTCAAAACCTGACAATTTGCTTGATCAGGAAACCCACATTTTCACATATATTTCAATATTTAATTGGAAAGTAATCCAAGGCCTTTGTGTATAAGTTTATGAAGAAGAAAGATCAAACGGAAGAGTGCAGAGCATCAATGTGATCTACACTGCTCTTAACCCTTGCAGCTCTTTTTGAAAACAAGGAGCCAGATATTTTTTAAATATTTGGGTAGTTGCCTTTTCGTGAAGTCAAAGGCTCCTAATTCCCTTGCTAGCTCCTAGGTATCTTCAATATCAGATCAATGACTCTACATTAATTTTATGCTTCAAGGCTGCACCTTCAAGGCTGCAGCTGGTCACTATATGAAAAACAATTTTCCCCTGTGCAGAGATAGCTACATGGATTCTGGTGGGCTTTAAATTTTCAAACACAACAGTTGTTCCTGGTTTTAGAAATCTTGTTTAAACAGGTTTTAAACCTTCTACCGTGTTGATTTCAGTGGAAGCTTCTGACACCCAGCCAAGTCCACATCTGGCCAGCCTGAAGTCTCTGAACTGCTGAGATCAGCCAGCTCTTAAGTCTGCACGGACTGACTTCTGAGGCTGTTGAGGTTGATGTTAGGATAACTGTATTAAAGGATGTGAGGCTGTCAGAAGTGAGACGATATATATATGAGGGACACACACATACCAAAGACAGAGAATAACTGGCATATCAAAGCAGATGGATAAGAAGATCCATTGGGCCAACCAAGCCCATTTCTGTTTGGATTCCCTGAAAACTATTTATTTGTTTCTTTTGCATTATGGTAGTAGTGGAGCAGAAATACATTTGAATGAGAACAAGGAAAGAGTAGTATACAATCCAGACTTTATTCTCTCTTCTCTCTTAAGACGGGATGTGACTAGATCTATTGTATAGATTTTTTTTTTCTTTCTTGGGTTTTTTAGTGTTAGGTATTTTATTCATTGTGCTACACCCTGTCATGGTCTCAAGGGAACTTCTGAGCTTCAGGCCTTCTCGTTGTCTTGTACTGGATCCCGCAGAAGCATCCAATAACTCACAGTGGTTTAGGACAGGTGATGGAGAAAACCTGTCTACAATTGAAAGTATAGTGGGAGGGAAAAGTGGATTTCAGAAGGCAGAATTTCAAGCCGGACTTTGTGTGGGCAGCTAGGAAGAACTTATCTTCTTTTATGAAGAAACCCAAAAGATCTTAAATGGCCGTAACTATTTGACTTTGACATACACCTTACCTCAAATGCATAGCCCCCAGCAACAGAGTGTCTCCAACGCTGTGTACTGAGGAGTTGATTCAGTTCCAATTCAGAGGCAAGAATAAAACCTACTAAGTAGTTACTGTGGTTTCCAGCAGCAACTGTGTGCTTTATAGAGGCATTGAGCTAATGATCCAGGACAACTCTGCTTTGAAATTGTGAGATTTCCAAGGATAACAGGATTTGATGGTACTGTGTGTCCATAGGCCTATTAGAATAAAATTTTATGGCTTAAAAAGCACATGTGGTTTTAAAAAATGGGGTTGAGATGGAAGAAAGTGTTCTTATATAATTAACCTAAGTATATATTCAGCTGTTATCATACCTCCAAAATGTTTTGTGTAGTTGCACCGGAAATATTTGTTGGTGGTACAGGATTGGATAATGAGTTGTGCGTTCACTAATATTTAAGCAGATGCTCTGAGCTGTGAGTCATATTTTGAAGAGGGGTATGTGGTGCCCGTAGCGTACATAGGCTCATGAATGCCTTCATTCATGCCCATCTGTTAAGGTGGCAGTGTGCCCACATACAAAAGTGGATTGGTCCCTTTTCTAGAAAGCATAGTGCCAGACTGTTATGAGTTTGGATGGCAAGCTTATCTAACATTGCAAACAGCATCTCTGTTGCGGGAAATCCTTCCTCAGTATTAGGACTGAAGCATTAATAGGTGACTGGATGAACTAGGTTACCCTGGAGGATATTTTATGTGTTGAAAGAAACTACTGAAACATGGCAGAAGAAAGAAGATTGCCCATCTCAAAGCACAGCAGGATACCAAGAGGAAATGTCTGATGGCTTGTTCCATAGCTGCATAGCCTAGAGACAGCCCAAGACAGCTATTGCAGTCGGGCAAGGGCAGATGGTGTTGGGCAGTGGAACAGATCAGATGGATCTCTTCACAGTTTCTCCTAGATGCTTGTGAATGGAATTAGCCCAAAAGCCATTATCTCAAATGGCTGCGTCATGTCCTGCATTGAACTGTGTGGAGTACTTGCAGCAAATTCTGAAGTTAAATAAAAAAGTAGGTAGTTTTCCTGAACAGTTTTTTGGATTAACTGGGCACAATTTTGAGAGGAAATTGTTTATTTGAAAATGAGAAAAAAACGTTTGCATCACTTTTATCTAAAGTAGGTGATTTTCACCTCGGATCCATAACCAGATGGTGCTGATGCTCAAATTTTAAGCTCTGTGTCTCATTTCAAAGAATCTAACATGGATAACTTCCCTGCCCATGGCACTAGGAACTAGATAATTCATTCATGTCCAGAGAAGGGCTACAAAGCTGGTGAGGGGTCTGGAGGACCAGCCCTGTGAGGAACGACTGAGGGAACTGGGGTTGTTTACCCTGGAGAAGAGGAGGCTGAGGGGAGACCTTATCACAACTACCTGAGAGGAGGTTGTAGAGAGGTGGGCGCTGACCTCTTCTCCCTGGTGAAAAGCAATAGGACGACAGAAAATGGATTCAAGTTATGTCAGGGGAGGTTTGGATTGGATATTAGGAAACATTTTTTCACTGAAAGGGTTATTAAATATTGGAATAGGCTGCCCAGGGAGGTGGTGGATTCACCATCCCTGGAGGTGTTTAAAAAAAGGGTAGATGTGGTACTTAGGGACATGGTTTAGAAGTGGTTTTGTCAGGGTAGGTTAATGGTTTGACTCGATGATCTTAAAAGTCCCTTCCAACCTTAGCGATTCTATGATTCTGTGGTCTTTAAAGGTCCTTTCCAACCCAAACTGTTCTATGATTCTACAGCTGAGGGAAAAAATAAGAAGAGTTCAAAAGTGAACACTCTGGGGTTTTTGAGTTAAGATCCTGCGCAAAATTTTTCATGTAGGTTTCAGATTTGTAGCACTGACAATTCCATGTGTTTTTTAAAATATTTGTTATTTGACTCATGATCTTTTGTGACGTTATAGCATTGCCCGTTCCCTCTCAATGTGGAGTATAGAAATTTGATGATTGAAAAGGAAAATGGGATTTTGATCTATTCATGTGATTTTTATGGCTTAAGAATCGAAGCAAAAAGCAACTTCTCTTAAATACATTACGAAATTGTTAGAGCCGGCTACAAAATGTTTGGCTTAGTCCTCCTAATGCAGATTAGTTGACATTTAGTGAAGCAAATTCTTTAAAATAAATGCTGAAGTACCTTCCTAAACAGTAGAGATGCGTATTTGAAGCCTTTAGGCCAAGATTGTCCAAGTAGCTGAAGTCCTGAACTTATTCAAGGTTCTTCAAGGTACCTGCCTTTATCCATGGATTATCTATGGAACTTACATTAGTAAGGCTAATTTACTAGACCCCTACAATGTAGGTAGAAATGTTATGTCTGATTTAGGCTGACTAAATCCCAGTCAGTGCCCTTTGGCAAACTGCATGGTATTAATTAAAATATTTTTGCCTGGATCTGGTGTCCAAGGTGAAGGGCAAAATTAATCATCTTCTAATGCACACAGTAAAGTTAATCTGAAAAACAAAAGAATATTTTATGTGTTGCATGGAACTATTGCTCACTATTAACATTATAGAGCTCTGATAAGGTGAGGTATTTTTTTCTTTTAAAGAATCTTTCTAAATGCTGTATATCTTTTAAGAAGCAATGGCACTGAGGATGTATTATTTGCTCATTTTTTTGTGAGGTCAATGTCTGATATGCTTTTGAACATTAAGTTGTTCAACGTTAGTTCTCTTTGCACTTTTACTGTCCTACCTGTCCTGCTAACAAAAATTTGCTGTAGTGGGCGAGATGCCTGTATCGACTTTAGCCATTTTCTTTAGAGACCGTGTGTCTGTTCGTCATGTCAGCTGAATAACTAAGCTGGCTGATCGCTGTGTCAGCAAGCAAAGTCTCTCTTCCATGCCCGTAATTCTCCAGCTCTAAACATACTTAACAGTTAGCTGGTGACCTTAGAAAGTCTTTTCATCTCTGACTCCACAAGTGGTAGCATGACTATCGGGACAATGTTTTAGCAAGGGTAATAATAGCTTAAAACACATTGAGGTTAAAAGCAAACATCTAAATGCATTTGTCCAAATGACAAAGATGAACCACAGTTTATGAGGTCTCACGCACAGCTGAAGTAACTGGTACATGAACAGGCACTGACTTCTCTGCTTCTGGTTTCCAAATATTTTTTCCCCAGATCTTTGTTGGTTAAGGAACAGAAACTGATGCCTAGTATTTAAATGGATTTCAGGAGCTGGTGAAACAGAGGATATCATATTTCCTTATGTACAGTAAATAGGTTTTGTGACATTCATCAGCAAAACCTCTAACCATTTTTAATGAGATTTATGCTGCTGTCATGCTCTAATGCATTATAAAAGCAAAAAAGGCTAAATGAATTATTGTCAGATTTTTGGTGGGCAGAGTAATCTTTTAGAACTGCAGAGGGATTCCCTTGTTCTCTTGAGAGCAGCCTGGGTATGTGGGTGAATTCTGTGCTCATCCTACGCTCCTAGCTTGGAGCTCAGCAACCCCTTGCTGCATATTGTTTGTCACTTCAAGGAAGGCTTATCTCTGGGAATAACAGTAGGGAGTGGGGGTTTTGGTAACTAGAAGGCAGAAGAGGATGATATGAAACAAACCCAAGATTTCTCTGTTACATGTCTTTTTTTTTGTTTGTTTTTCAGCTAGGGAGGGTGAGGGATGGAGTGCAGCAGCCGTGCTTTTCACCAGATACATATTCTTTGCAAGAATGTGGTTCCACTGAGATGAAAAACTTGAGCATGGCTTTTGGTGTACTGAGCTTCCAGGGCGGTGTTTCTGTAGCCCCTTGGCTCCAATCCATTAAGGATTATTCAATTTAAAAATTGTGCCCCTAAAATTCGCTGTGTTTATAAGAGACTTAATGCTGACAAAAGCTAAGGCAGTCGCCTGAACGTCCTGGTGAGCCCTGATGGAAAGGACGTATTCTTAGAATAACCTTCTGGAAAGCCTAAGAAGCAAGCAAAACATTAGTATAGCAATTCTTGCTGTTAAAATTCTTGGTCCATGCCAGACCACGTGCAAGGTACGGAAGAACAGGTAGAAATAGATGTTGGCCCTTGGGAGGGCATTGCACCTGTTCTCTGTCACGTAAACATAGGAAGAGATTTTCAAAGGACCCAAAAGGGAATCAAACTTGGATCAAGTCTTTCACAGCTTCCGCAATGTACTTGACCACTGGGCGAAGGAGTAGTTCAAATGCATCTCCGTTCAAATGGGGAAATGAGAACAGTTTTTGCCAACAGAGCCTTGCCTCTGCAGCCTTCACGGGGAGCTGCCACATGCCAGCTCATGCCATGTTGCATCGGAAGTGGTGTCTTCTTGGTTGATAGCTGGCCCAAATGCCTCAGCTGCTCATACAAATCATTCAGTGCAAATCAGTGAGATTTCCTAGGCACAAGCAGTTAATATTTCAACAAGCAACTGCAGATAAAATTGCTGTGTCAGATTTCATGGCAAAGAGAACTGTTGCCCTTGTTTAGAAAATTCTGTGCCTGGAAAGTTTTCAGAACTTCCCTTTCCAACCATCTGAAAAATTCCGCTTTCAGATCAGCTTTGAAATGTTCAGTGTCTCTGCATGCCAGTCTTTTTTGGCATTGTTTTTCTAGTTTAGAAGAACCAGAGATGAAACAAGGTGTTTTCTACCCCCTGGCAAAGCTCAGGAGGAAGGTTACTGCTACAGACTTTGCTCTAGTGCTGTAATTGTCCTAATGTGTAGAACTGTATATTAGGATAAGAAGTCATTACTATCATTCAGGTCTTTCTGAGAAACTTCTTGCTGGATGCTCTATTTGCACAAGCATGTTCATGCGTGTGTGGATGCATGTTGTTTTTCCAGCTGATTTTCCAAGGAGAAGTGGCCCTTTTGCTGCACGCTGTTCCTTGCCCTACATGCAGAATTTTTCAGATTCCCAAAAAATGTCTACCTTGAAACATGTCGGTCCAATAACAGTGAAAAAAACAGATTAAATTTTTCACCATGGTTTGATTCATATTTTTTAAAGAAATAGCTTGATTCTGCTGTAAAAAAAAAAAAAAACATGCTGGTGAAGCACAGCAGCTTCTCTCTCTCTCTCTCTCAGCCCACACGTCTGCCATTTTTGCCCCCACTCTCCTAAATATGTCTGTGTCACCCAAAGGACGTAGTCCTGGGCTTTTGGCCAATATCCTGGGCTTGAATTCCCACATAGAAAAGCATTTACTTAGGAAAATAATATCATGTGGCAGCCGGTAGGCACAATACTACCTCTACTGCCAGAATGTACTGCCTCTAAATGAAGCTGTGGCAGATGGCCTGAAATGTTTCAATGCTTTCTTTCTCTAGACCAGGATTACCCAATTAATTTGTACTACAGTGCATTGGGTTGTTTTACCAGGTTCTTGTCAGACAGGTGGGATGCACTGGATCTAGGTTTGCTGGACCAAGCAGGGTCTGCAGGTGGGGTGAGGGCAGCCTACAGCCAAATCCCTGGGACACCAGGCTCCTGGTGGGGCCAGATGAGTGGGAAGGAATATGAGATCATCCCTCAGGACACCAGGGACGTCTGTTGGAACGAGAAGAAGTGGGCTCCTGTTTCAGATCGTGACTGAGTCCACCATTTCAGCAGCCCTGTTTTAGATAAAGGTGGGATTTTACTTGGTATTGATGCTTTTATACGCACTATACCTGCAGAACTAGCTTTATGTTACCATTTATTGAGTGTTGTCCTCATGCATGGTACTGGGTTGACAGAGCAAAAGGCCAGTAGGACCCTTCTGTTGTTGTGATTAGAGAAATCCGTAAGTGAACAAAAAGGTTATTTTCATTAAGAAAGCAGCGGTGCGTAGGGAGCTTTGCTATAGCTTAGGGAAAATATATGGGGAAGAATAAGAAAGAGTCAAATGGGACATCAAGATTTTGGGGTTTTGGACAGACCGAGGCTGGTGCAGTCATTTTTAGTGTGGCAGAGTAGTTGGCAGAGAAAAATGAGCAGCTATCATTTTGCTAGGTTTATTAGAAGGAGTGACTTTGAAGTATAACCTAGTAAATACAGCCCATCAAACCAGAATTAGGCCAGCTGCGTATTACTGGAATAGCTCAAGGAAAATGTCCTTGTCTGTTCTATCCTCTTCTCTGGGTACATGTTTTTACTCGGTTAAGAAAAGTCAGTGGAATTGCATTTAAAAGTGTTGTCACTTCACAGTCTGTCACAGGGCTTTTGCCAGCTCCCTTCAAAAGGAGTTGGTGCCTAGAACTGTGCCAGCTGGTTGATCTGATCATCCCATCACTTTACTCGAAAATCTAAATATACAGCAGTACGAGCTGAAATATGTCTGCTGTCCTGTTTTGCGACTATTCTGCCTTTGAATGAAGAAATACTTTCACATTAAAGCGGTACTGAAGCTCTCTCTATCTTTCTGTTCTATAGGTTGTCATTTTGTATTTTGAGCCAAGTGTATTTCGCTGTGTTCTCCTAAGATGGGTTCGTCTTCTGGGCTTTGCTACTGTTTATGGAACTGTGACGCTCAAGCTGCACAGGTATTTCACATATTATTAATTTCCATCTCTGTGGGAGTATGTGCAATCTGTGTGAGTACTTAGATGGAAGAGCTGCAAATATTATGATAAACAAGCGCCGTTTCTGATTTTTAAAACCACTGTGTATTTCTCCTCACCATTTCTGCTCAAATTGTATGCTACTAATCCCAGTAGAGAACTATGAATGCAGACAGGATTTGATGAAAAATAAATACATCAGCTATAAAATTGTGCAAGAACTGCTTTTCACAGAAGGTGAATATATTGTCGTTGGGTACACAGAAATACAGAAGTGTTCATAGAGTGTTCAAAAGTGTTCAAAAGTTTCCCTGTAAAGTATTCATCGAGAGATGCTTTCTAAGTGTTTAGATACAGCGATGGTGGGTAAAACAATACACTGTGGTGTATACACTTACTATGTTTTCTTATGGCTCATAAGTCTTATGGCTTTGTTCACGCAATCACAGCAGACAGGCTACACGCTTACAAGCATCAGTCCCTGCCGGCAAAAATGTGTGGGAAATTCTGGGTTCCATAAGGCTGGCAGTGCATTCACATGCATTTCAGAGGTTAAGATTCAGAGACCCAACTTCAAATCCCACTTCTCCAGTCCGCTTAAAAATTGAAGCCTTTTCTGGGTATACTGGATAAAATCCTAATGCATTTTCCTCTTTAAACATTAGTGAAAAAAATTACTGATACATTCTGTAAGTATTTTAATTGAAACAAAGAGATATGCAGCGTGTGTATACTGGTGCTTGGACATCTTGGACGAAGTAGGCTTGCTCATATTTTTATCTTAGTTTCATTACTGTGTTGGCATGTTGTGTAGAGGAGGATTTATATTATGCTCGTAAACTGAATGAGGACTGAGAATATTTTGTGCTTCATGTTGCACTATTGGCTCGTCACATTTTAGGTGGAAAACCCTGCTTTCCCATTGAAATAGAGCCTCTTCATGCAGCTCCCTTTTATTTGTGTCCCTGGTTACAAGTGTACACTTTGGCTGGTAAACTCTGACTGAATAATGCTGTGTCTGGCCGCATCTTTGCATTGAAATTAATCCAGAAAATTCCACATCCTTATGGTATTTTCTGGGATGAACAATTTCTGATGCAAAAAGAGTAACAACTAGAGCACTATAGAAAAGATATAACAGAACTGGTGACTTTGCTTGTATGGTTTGTTGTCTGTAGCTCAGATACATAGAGAAACAGCGTAAGACTCTGGAAGACTCATGTAGTCCTTGCAGTTCTGCTACCCTAACAGGTTGTTGATATGATTTTACATGATGTGAGAAAGCAATATCCTGACAGAGCAGTTGATATTCCATGTATATGAATTGAGGACAGGCTGCAAAATTGGGCAGATAATCTTGCACTTCTGCTTTGCTCATTCAGCTGTTCAGTGTTACTTGGCACCTGTACTGACAGGGTCAGGGAACAGGACAAAGACTGAATAAGAAACCAAGAAGGAGCTACATCCTCATCCTTGAGCAGAACAAAAAAATGAAGGTTAGCAGTAGACTGGACTGTATCAACAGGACAGCAGCCAGAAGATTGAGGGAAGTGATCCTTTACTCTGCACACCTTAAATCATATCTGCAATGCCGTGTCCAGTTTTGGACTCGAATGAGTTCAGTGAAAGGCCATCAGGACGATGAGGGCTTGGAGCACTGGCCCTGCAAGGAAAGATTGAGGGAACTGGACTTGTTCAGCATCGAGAAGAGATGGTGTTGGAGGGACCTAACAGCAGCTGTCCAACACCTACAAGGAGGTTACTGAGAAGATGGAGGCATGCTCTTTACAGCGAATGTATATTGGGAGAAGAAAAGACAATGACAAATTGATACGGGAGATTTCAACTTTATACAATATAAATTAGCGTCAGGGTCCATGTTATACAAGGAAAACATTTTCACTGTCAGGGTAATTAAGCAGTGGACCTGGTTGCCCATGAGGTTGTGAATTTACATACTTGAAGGTTTTCAAGACCCAACTGGATAAAGTCCTGAGTAACCTGGTCTAGATTCAGCGTTAAGCCTGCTTTGAGCACTGGATGGCTTCTGAGGTAATTCCAACCTGAATAATTCTGTATTTCTGTGCGAAACGTGAAGAGAAAAAAAATCAACCTATTTTGTATATTAATTTAGCGTTACCCTCTCTAGGAATCTGTCTTTGTTTTCCACCCAGGTTTCCTGACCATTCATTTCCTACGTTCATGATATTGTGGTCTTTTTTTAGTACTGAAAATTTCAGTCAGGGATTGTGCCTTGCAAAAGGCAGATCAAGTTAGATATATGTTTTATTATATACATTTGCAACAGTTATGCTAATTAAGAATAATATGATGCTAATAGAAATTTGGTAGAAAATTTTGGCAGATCTAATTTAATCCACAGTTGTTATGGGGTTGAAGAATGCCGTACTGCAGACACCACAAGTACTCACAAGCAGCACTGGTTCCCTCCTGCAGGTAGCCTGTGTTTTGCCTGGGGGAAAAACTGATTGCTAGCAAGGAACTTGTGATTTTTCTAAGTTTAATGAGAAAACCAATATTGTGTAAAAGCAGCTATTAATGATAACCAGAAAGTCTAAAGCTGTATTTCTCAACAAATGAGGTGCTTTGAATAGCACTGGAGCATGAAGGTTATCCAAAGCCAGGTAGGAGGAACTGGAAACACTTGTTTTCTTTGTGGTTTTTTTTCCCCGTAGTTCTCCACTTCGCGATGAGGTCTTTGAGGTATTGTTAGGGTCAAGCATCAAGGAGAGAGAAATCAGAAAAGTAGCCAAAAGCAGCTGCTTAAGGAAGAGTGAAAGAAAAGGGAATTCATGAGCTGATTCATACTTTGAACACCCGTCACAGTCAATTTCTACAGTGCCTCATCTTAAATTGCCTTTCTTATTCATTGTGCATTTTTAAAATAATGAGCTGATGTTTATGGGGGTGGAAGGATGGGGGTAAGGAAATGAGCTTAATTTAAGAAATCTAACTGTACAGCCATGAACATAAAACTCAGTACTTTCTTCAACAGTGAATTTTTCAAAATAATTCTCTCAAGAAATAATGATGTTTCAAATTTAAAGTTTTGGGTTTAAAAGAGCTGCTGATGTTGCATCTTTCAGTATATTTCTGTGACTGAATACTCTGCGTGCTTTTTCAAGCCCTGTGTTTTATGAGCAGGTTATCACATTATTTTTAATATTTTGTGAACATCTGCCATCTTGGTGTCAGGATTAATTCTGAATTAAAGCATAAGAATGGAAGAAAGCTATAGGTATATACATACAGACATATGTATGTCTGTGTGTGTACACATAGGATAGCTTACAGACATTTTAGGAGAATGAAACCCAGGAATGGGGTCTGTAGTTTGTGGGAGTCTCACTTTCTTATGTTACTAAGAGAAAAAGAGGAGAGTGGGGAAGTGAGGAGAATGAGAAGGCACGGAGAAGGTAATGTTCCAGGTATGGAAAACAAGACAATGACATGAAATGGCTTTTTTGTAAGTAGTGATGGTGGGATGAGCATGTTAGTGGGGGGACAAGAAAATGTTAACCCTATGAGGCAATTCTGTACTTCATTTAAATGCTGTGCTAAGATTACATTGCTGTGCCTTGCCACCTGGTGCAGCTGAAGCAAGTAGTGGCCCTTCCTATACATCTTTGTAGGTGATAAAGAAAGGAGGAGAAGAGCAGTGTGGGTAGTGTGCAGTGCAGTGTGTCACGTGTCACGGTTCGGTATCTTACAAAAGAGGAAACTCATGCTAGCAGAGAACCAAAGATGTCAGTTTGCTTCTTGAAGCTGCGTCAATGGTGAGAACATGAAAGAGGAGGACATGACATAACCTCCTCTTGTAGCTAGGGGAGGGAAAGAACAGAAGCTCCCCTCTAGAATTAGCTGATGGGAACAAGGTGCAGAAAGCTACATGAAGTACCTCGGCAACTGGAGCCTGTACAGCAGGGTGGACCCTAGGCAAATATTTAACGGTTCGTAGTGCCCATAGATGCTGGTTCCACAGTGGTTCCACTGGTTCCACAGTGCCAATACGCTGCTATCCAATGTTTCCATGAAAAGGGGCGCTAGTGATGAAGCACCATGAGAGAAGTTTTGTCTTGAAGTAGTTGTTACTGTATAACCTCAGCTTAGGTGCGCAAGTAAAGTGAGATGGGCATCAGCTGTAGTGGTGAGCTACCCTTTGTTTTTGAAATGAGTCAGACCCTCATGGTCATTTTGGTTGAACACTCCAGAAAAGTGGGAGATTTAATTTCTGTCAAATTATTTGCTTTTTTCTTATGGAAGGCGAGTGCGAAGTGGCTTCAGGCAGATGCATTCACTCTTGGATTTTGCCACTGGATGTGGTCTGTAGCGGTTGTTATGCCATGTGAAACAAAAGGGGGGGAAATTGTTTTGGAGGCAGATGTTGCTGTTGCAGAAATGCAGTGTCCTGAGCTCTGGTCTGATACTGCCTTGTGGAATTATTTGTTTTTTTTACTGCTTTAACTTGACTGGCATGATTAGGTGTTTGAGTCTGTTTGCAAGGCAGGAAAACGGGTGGTTTAGGCAAGCTGTAGAGCTTGCACCATAGGGGCTTACGATAACCATTCTGACTATTTTGTCTGTCTTTTCCCTGGAAGAAGCATATTTTAGCACCTTTGTTCTATTTATGCAGCTCTGTTCATTTTGTAGATCCAGTTCCTGTGATCTTACAGTAGATGCTTGGGAGCAGCTATTCCTGTTTGTTATATTCCCACAAAATACATCACAGCATCAGCTGCAAGAAAGCCAAGTGACCTGTCACTGTAAACTCCCCTCTAAAGACCGACCATCCTGAGACAAACTTGCTGTCAACACTACAGGTGTATGTTAGAGGATCTATTCCATGGTTCTTTTGCTGAAATTTGCTGTAAATCTCCCCCAGGGCCTGGAAGGAGAATTTGTCTGCCTCTCCTTCCAAGGGAGTTGTGGAACTCAGTACGAATGAGCGATTTCCCCTCTCCTCCTCCTGAAAGCGGGCAGGCTGCAACTTGCGTTAGATTTGACACCAAGACTCGCAAACTTTAAAGTACTCCTCTCCTGGGTGAGGTGGCTTTTTATAGGAATTGGGTTTGAATTAACAGATAAAACAGATAAAAACTCATGTTAGTTTTGTGCAGTTATGTAACAAAGGTGTAATCTCAAGTTCCCTTATTAACTTTAATTCCTGCTAATGCAAACAAAGCTTAGTGATTCCATGTATCTTCTATGCAACCTCAAGGAAGGAAGTTCAATGTCCAGTTTGCCTGGTCTCTCACTGCATTGTCTTAAGCAGGAAAAGGGAAGGGGTAGGTGGTCAGACATGAAGCTGTGATCAGTTGTTCCTGCAGAGATGCGGTAAGTGCTGTGTCTGCCCCACAAGTCTTGTGCAGAGCCCTGGAGAGAGGGAGATGAAGACATGAAGGCATTTTTGTGGAGAGGGGAGAGACACTTGGTCTGAAGCCTTGGCTGAGCGGAGTTGCCTGAGCACTGCTTGTTATTGTTCCCACCTCAGGAAGAAGGGCAGCTGGGCTTTTGAAAATAAACATTCTGCACTGATAAGATACTTGTTTTGTACTGCCAGTTTCTATTCTACAAGGAAAATTAACTCAAGAAGCTTCCAAAATTTGCCAGTGCTTGGCAGAGAAGGGCTCACAACCATATACATTTTGCTGTGGGCTGCTGGAGCTCCACGCCTCTCTGATGCCCTTGCAGCCGTAGCTCCCTGTTCAGCTTCTTTCCTTTAACTTGTGTTCAAGCTAGAGCTCAATGATGCTGCTTTGAATATCAGAGCCAGAAGCAGTGCGGGAACTGTAAGGATTAAAAAAGAGCCTTCCTGTATTACTGTCACCTCACTATTAGCTTTATTTTCTTGTAGTGATGACTCAGATAAGAGGGAGGTACCTAGTTTCAGCTAAAAGAGAGACATGGAGCAAAAGGAGAGGCATCAGGTACCTTTTGCATTAATTATGAAATTAATTTAAGTAGGGAAAAGTGAATCTCCTGTGAAAGCAGGACATCTCTGTCCTCTTCCACTGCTTTCCCCCATGTAGCAGTTTGTTGCCATACACATTTACCCATCTTTGTTTAAACAAGAAGTAAAGCAGTACATGGACAATGTACGTGGATTCTTATGTCATTTGTGTTATTTGAAGCTCACATCACGCTCACATCACTGATACTCCTTTTTTATGAAAAGAGATAGTTCAAAGATAGCAGTGAAGAAGAGGTTGTATGCACTAAATCCTACAAAGCTTTGTGGAAAATAGTGTTAGGGTGGAAAACAGACCTTATAAATGTTCCCACAGTGCGAAGGCTGAGACACGCACCGTGAGCAGGTGCCTCTCTGCCTGATGTGGTGGGCAGTCAGCGGGCACCTGCTGCTGGCTGCTCCCATGCTGTGCCTCGTGTGTTGGAGGAAACAGCAGGGAAACTGGGGCTTTAAGGGCTGGGGGAGAGTGGAAGGCTGGGAGATGCAGTTTAGGGAGGAAGGGAGTTGGACTTGCTGCAAAATGTATGCCTATACGGTAGGACTTCATAAGGAATGGAGTTTCACTAATTAGGCTGGTCATGGTCTCTTGTTAGCATGTCTTAACCTAATTCATTCACTTCCTGAGTATAATTAATTTCTCAAACCTTTGCTAGTTTGTTTATTTATTTTTATGGTCCTTAGACATCAACTTAGAGAGTTTAATTAATTCCATATAGCATTCCTG
>NW_009648894.1:4416596-4441147 GCF_000708025.1 Charadrius vociferus
AGTCATATTCTGTTTTATTGTGGCTTTTCCCCCAATAAAATCTGCATTATTAAAATCCCATTTAGCTTTTTTGTATCCCTGCCATTCTCAAGCAATAACTAGCCTTAACTAGACAGCATAATGGCTCTGTTTCATATTTGTGAATAAAATATCTACTTTCATACATATAAACTAATAAAATGTAGCATAACTGTTAACAAAGACACTCAATGTAGAATTAATCTTGATGGAGCGCAGTGTAGAAGTAGGACTAATAAACATTATCTTCAAGGAAAAAAATCAGCGGCATATAAAGTACGTAAGATTATTAGAGCACTGTGATCCTGAAAATATTCTTATACATAATTCCTATTAATATTTAATTTATATAAAAATACTGTAGATACAGCTGTACGGTTCCATGGACTGCTTTTTTTTTAACCACCTTAATATAACACACATTCTGCTTTATCATAGTAGACCAAGTTTGGCTAGGAAAGTTCAAAGAGAAGATAAAGAAAGTACCTGGTGTTTTAATACTAAATTATATTCCCATCATGATTAGAAAAAAACCCAGTGGGTTGGAAGGACCTCTACAGTGATCCACAGGTCGCACAAGAACTTTCAGATCTCTTTGTGTTGATGGCATGCAAGAGCACCATGGCACATAATGGGGGAGAGGACTGGTTTTGCACATCACGTTACATGATAGCAGAAGGGCTTCAGAACTGGAGCTGGAAGACATCGTGTCAGAGACCTTCTCCAAGTCCAGGACCCCATCAGCTGGCCAAACTTTGTGCTGGGGTGCAGTACAGCAGCATCTTCCTTCCAGGCAGGCATGCATTTCTGCGTGCATTTGCAATACAAGTATGTAGCTCTACAGACTGTTTTCTCATTCCATGGGAAGGACAGAATCGCTCAGTGGAACAAGGTATCTGCTGCCCAGCTGTCTGCTGGGTGGGATTATGGCATGGAAGAGAAACCAGGCATGGCACCGCAATACATGAGTTGTAGGCTATTTGTGGAGGAGTGTGAAGAGGGAGTTAGGTGTGTGACTCACACTCCACGCTCAGGGCCTGATCACAGTTAAGTGAAAGCAGAGATTTGCAGATCACATATGCTGATTGTCAGTGAAAAATCATGACTGGATGGGAGGCTTCTCGTGGGCTACTGTGAAGAATTGGGAGTAAGCCTGATACTATTTAGCATTTTCAGTTGCAATGAAGAACCGAGCACAAAATGATTACTCATAAAATTTGTGGATAACACACAGCTTGGTGAAATGGTATATTTTGTTGCAGAAAGGACAGTAATGGAAAGTAATCCTTGTTGCTTGGTCAAAAAGATACACCTGAATACAGCCAAAAGGCAAAGTATAGTTAGGGTCTAGTTAAAGACACAAAATTGAGGAGAATAGGAGTTTTTAAGGTTATCAGTAGAGAATTGATTTTGCAGCAGGAGTTGACATCTTTGAGACTAATACAAAGGCATTATGTCCTGTTCCTGAGATGCATTTTTAAAGGAGGTGTGCAATAGATGGATGTGGTTCAGAAAGTATTTGAGGGCTGGGAAAAGTGCTTGATACTGTGAAACCTAATCTGTTTTTCAGATCAGCAAGAAGGCTGAGAGATGGC
Organism: Charadrius vociferus; assembly: GCF_000708025.1. NCBI lineage: Eukaryota > Metazoa > Chordata > Aves > Charadriiformes > Charadriidae > Charadrius > Charadrius vociferus. The sequence continues at coordinate 4,418,210 of NW_009648894.1, forward strand.
TTCTTGTGTGGTATGTAAACAATCAGGGAGAGAAAAAGTAGGCACAAAAGACTCTTTAATCTCTTGGACTGAGGTTTAATAAGATCTGGTAGCTGGAAGCCAAAGCCAGAGAAATTCCAATGAGCAATCTGGCACAAATTCTTCTCAGAAGGGTACTTAGCTATAGAAAAACCTAACAAGAGAATTGAGGAATTTTTTGTGCTGCTTTCAGATCAAGATTGAATCCCTTCTTGGAAGCTATTCTATAGTTAAATGCTACTACAAATTACAGGAGTTTCTATAGAAAAATATAATAGTCTCTGTTATGCAACTGATCAAGCTATATAATTTAGTGGTTAGTCCTGTATTTGACCTTTCTTTTACGAACATGTGATAGAGATTATAGCATTCATATTAGTATGGGTCTATTGAGAAATTAAGCATCTTTATAAACTGAAATGATGTATTTATAGTTGTACTGTTTAATAGGACACATCAGCTGCTTTGAAATTAGTCCTGATCACTTACCCTAATGCAGATCTTTAGTACTGGGAAAACTGGTGCCTGGGACCAAATATTCTCAGATATTAGTTGCTCCTTTCTGGGTTATTGTGAAGACCCAAAATTGCCGTTACGTTCTTGAAAAATTGAGTCTTAATCTGACCAGTGGTAGCCAACCACTGGTCACATAAAATGCTATGTTGCCATGCTGTAACATACAGAGGGGTAAAGCTTGTCGGCGTTGTACCACATTGGTGAGTTATCCGCATATATACTTTTCTGAAATATGTCCAAGGTGTTCTAAGAATTTTAGGTGCTGTATATTAGATCCATGGTCTGAACTGGAAAGGCTGAGACAATGCTGCCTTGGCTGCTTGAAGTCCAGGAATACGTCCAGGCCACTCTTGTGACTGCAAATCTGGTTTTGGATAATGCAAATTGGCATGACTTGTCTGAAATCAAACTTCAATTCAAACTACGTAAATTCACAGCCTTCCATCAAGAGCCAATGTCAGAAGGCACCATGGCAGCTTCACCAAGGCTAGTAAAAAGAGAGTTGATCTGTATAAGTGTGGAATTGTTTGGTACCATTGCCTCACTGAAATAAAAATCTATGAACTGTTTTTTTTCCAGATGCTGCAAACAAATTTGTGCCCACATTTTTGCAAGACATCTTCTGTTCTTCTGCTTGACTTGTCTTTCTAGTTTTGGCATACGTGACAAGCTTTTAGAACCTTCTTAATGCTGTTGTTCATATTTTTTGATAAAATTCTGTGTTGAACTTTATATTTGATAGTATTTTTTATTAAATTGTGCATTTTCTAGCTCTCCTATGGTTTCCTTCAGTCCCTAAATGACCATCGTATATTCCTTCTGACATATTTCTCTAGCACCTCAGAAATCACTCTCTTGTTGGCTTGGAACAAAACTCCATATAGTGCTGAGAGACTTGAAACTGATAAAAGGGCTGGAATTACACTGTCCCAGCCATCCCATAGTAACAGCCTTAATTACTTTATGCAGCATCTTTCCTCAGCAATAAGTCTGCCTTCTATCTTAGACTGGACAGGCTTTTTTTTTCTTCTTTTTAAATCGGATTAACATAATCCAGCTCTGGACTTTGCTCCTCTGCACTTTTTCAAATGCTTTGGAGAATGTGGCTGCAATGAACAGATCTCTTCCAAGTTTTTATTCAATTTGCAAGTCATACTTTTCTAGTTGAGAAAATAGCGTATGTATTTCTCTGGGAACCTTGTAGGTGGTGACTGTCAAACTCTTTTTAGAGATGACTTCTGGTGAGTATCAGCTAACATTGGCCTCTGATGAATAAAAACCTATTACACCCATGAAAAACGAGACATTGACCGTTTTACCATTTGAATGTATTAAAATGTAGGGTTTTGCAAGGACAAATGTAATGTTCAGTTTTGTCTGTGGCTCAGTGTCTTGTAAAGAAACTTTGTGTGTGTCCCGCCTTGAAATATTGGCTGGCACTCAGTTCAGTTTCTTTGCTTTCTACAATGACCCCTCAGGGCTGGAAGCCCCATGAGCAAACTTGTACTGTTTTTCACATTCTTTATTGGGATTTGCACTCACATCTGCTGTTCAGCTGCACCCTTAGGATTACTGGTACGGGTAAGAGCTTAAACACAAAATCCTTGTTGACCATTCTATGTGTTTTCATATCCTTTTCTCATTTTGCGGGGGGGGAAACAAGGTGATGATGGCCACTGTCTATTTATACTCCTCTTTGAACTTTGCTCCTCTGCTTGCTGTTTCTCTCATGTGGCATTCTGATATTAATTTATCTTTGCCCAGAACCCCTAGTTCTAGTCAAAGATATGGAGAGCCTCAGTCAACTGTTCTACAGTTCTTCCTGTACCAAAATGGCACTTAAATAGATTAATGGGTTTTGTGCTAACAAACCGCTTTTGTGTTTTTGACCGAAAATTTAGGCATGCCCAAGATAACTTCTCTCTCATCCAGAGGAGACAGTGGGCATGCGCAATGCATTGAAGCACAGTGCAGGAGTACTGAACAAGTGCTGACACTTGGTTTTCTCCCACAAGCTACAATGTCACGCAGATACCTGAAAGCAGTAGCAACAGCATGCCAAACATGAGCAGAGAAAAGAAACTAACTCTCATCAAATAGCTGGGGTGTGCACCTCACTGTCACTGTCAGGCTGTGTCAGTCCCGACACTGGTGTGCTTTGTACTAATGCAGCATCTCCGTGCCATGTCTCCTGAAGACAAGAGTACTGCACACTTGCTTCAGCATTTTGTCTAGTCCATGTCCTTCAGGATTTCCCTGGTTAGGGCATCCAAATGTTTCTTTCACATTCTTACTTATATCATAGCCTTACAGGGGCAGGTTTGCACCTTTAGCTAGTCTTCATTTCCCTTCTGAAGAACCAGAACTACATACTTGCTTGTTTGTCAGAAGAACAAGTGACTCTTGCTCCACTTATGCTGTCACTGTGTGGTAGGCAGCATAAATCACTGAAGTCATAAAACTGTAGGTCATTTGGACTCCTATGATGCTGCTGTGTTCTGCTGGGATGTTCTTCAGTTGCCTGTTCCTTACCTCTCCAAAGAAAGGTATGGCTGAGCGAGACCAAGAGTGAGGCGTGCTTTTATCCTCTTGGATACGTGGTTTTGTTTCCTGGGTGGGCTTCCCAACCTCTGCAACGAGCACAAGAGTCTCAAGAATACCAAAACTGAGTAACCTGGAAGAGATTGAAAATCAAAATTAGGGAGACAGATTTTGTAGCTATCTTCTGAGAAGGCAACGAGTGTTTAAGCGTAGCAGTCTCCTAGCCTGTTGCCGCCTGGATGCAGCCTGAGCAGGCTCGGACGGAGGGAGAACTGGCAGCGTGCCCTGCCCTGGAAAGCCTCAGGTCTGTCATCATGCGTCTGCATTACCATGCAAAATCAGAGTCATCAATGTCGTTTGCAAGACTTGTCAGAGAGAATACAGAAACCAAATGATGTATCTCAAGACTATTTTCAGTAAAAACAAACCATGTTTTCTGTTCCCTTTTGTCTCCATGCTCAGTTAGACTATGCTGATTTGTTTTATTATTGTCTGCATGCTATAAAAAACACCACATTTAAGCTGCCTGCTATATTCAAGACTCCAAATGTGTTTGTTGTGTGATTAGCTCTTGTTCTGTGGATGTCACCAAGTCCGAATTTGGGTTAATGTCTGACTGTTAATGAGAAGGGACTCTTACTAATTCCCCCTTATTGCTCTGTTTGTTCCTTGGAGTTATTTGATTGTGAAGCAAGGTCATTGCCACTGCATTTCTTAGAACTAGTTAATGTCTCTCTGATTGGAATGTTTCTGTTTAAATAACTAATCTTTAAAAAAATTTCATGGCTATCAACATTTTTCTAATGTGTATGTGACTTCAGAGTGGAGCTGGGACTCTTCCTCCTTACTTCATCTTTGCAGTTTTTACAGAGCTTCAAGCTTATTGCATTTTCCCCTCATTCTGTTCAGTCCAGTTTGTTGTCAGTCGGGTCTCCTTGCGGTATGTGGGTAGATTGCCTGGGTCTGCATCTTTTACGTCTTCTATATTTGATTTTAGGTGAGAATCTCCGAGTGTTTTATCTATCTCATAGCAATAAACCTTTCCTCTTTATTCCTGAAAATTTTGGAATTTAGATTAGCTTTCCTGTGTGCTCACTTAAAGCTCTTTCAGAATGGCAGAATAATTTTAATTCAATTTATCTTTAAACAAACACATTATTCTTGGTTTTCTAGATTGGCTTAGAACCCTTGACAACTAAACCTTTGACCATAATTTAAATTGTCTTTTTTTTCATTATTTTATGGTGAACACACAAAGCAACACTTTACAGAATTCAGCTTGTCAGATGATGCTATTTCTTCCTGTGCGTCTGAGAGGAAACATAGAAGATGAGAGTTAGCATTTCTTGCGGTTGACTTTTTTAACTTGAATATTTTATTGCAGAATGACAAATGAAGAATGTTTCATTTATTTATTGAACTTGTATGTTGCATTGATATATATAACCTTGCAGGGGAGTGTGAGTATTGCATTACCTTTTTCATTAGAATGGCTGACAGTGTTGTCTAGTAATAAATTTGGAAAATAAAAGTGAAAAGGTGTACTTTAGTGGGCCACTGAGAGCAGAATTTGTGACACTTTGTGGAATATTCAGTCAAAACTCAGAAGAAGTTTACAGAACAGTTATACAAAAGAGCTTCTAATGCTGAGCTTCTAATGCTAACACACTTCTAAAGCATATTAAATCTTACGATTTAAGGTCTGAATAAAAACCTCATTGCAGGAAGCATACTAAGAAAATATTAATGACTTCAGAGTTTCTTTCATCTATCTATACAAATGTATAGTGACTATATAAAGATACAGAATCACAGAAAAGCTGAGGTTGGCACGGACCTCTGGAAATCATATAGTCCAACCGACCTGCTCAGAGCAGGTTCAGCCAGAGCAGGGTGCTTGGAGCTGTATACAGTCAGGTTCTGAATTTCTCCAAGGACAGATGTCCGCAGCCTCTACTGGCAACCTATTTTAGTGTCTGACCATGTTCACAGAAAAAGTTTTTTCTTATGTTTAAATGGAATTTCCTGGATTTCAATTTGTGCCCATTGCCTCTCATCTTGTCACAGGGAACCACTGAGAAGAGTCTGTCTCCATCTTCTTTACGCCCTCCCATCAGATATTTATATACATTTATAAGATTCCCATTGTGCCTTCTCTTCTCCAGGCTGAACAGTCCCAGCCCTCTCAGCCTCTCCCCTTATGAGAGATGCTCAAGTCCTTTAATCATCTTTGTGGCCCTTCACTGGGCTTAGCTCCAGTATGTCCATGTCTCTCTTGTACTGGAGAGCCCAGAACTGGACACAGAACTCCATGTGTGGCCTCAACGGTGCTGAGTAGAGGGTTAGGACCACCTTCCTTAACTTGCTGGACATGCTCTTCCTCATATAGTCCAGGACCTGTTGGCCTTCTTTGCTGCAAGGATACATTGTTGGCTCATGGTCAATTTGGTGTCCACCAGTATCCTCAAGTTGTCTTCTGCAAAGCTACTTTCCAGCCAGGTGGTCCCAGCATGTACTGGTGCATGGGGTTATTCTTGCCTACCTGTGGGACTCAGCACTTCCCTTTGTTGAACTTTGAGACTCCTGTTTGCTCATTTCTTTGGCATGTTTCCATCCCCCTGAATGGCAGCAGAACCGTCTAGTCTCTCAGCCACTCCTCCCAGTTTTGTATCATCCACAAACTTCTTGAAGATGCACTCTGCTCCATTGTCTAGGTTCTCAGTGAAGAGACTAAACAGTCACAACTAGTGACTGGCCTCCAACCAGGCTTCTTGCTGCTACTCCATAACCCTTTGAGCCTGGCAGTTCAGCCAGTTTTCAGTCCAGCCCCCTGTCCATTTACCTCATTTCATCTGCCTTTTCATCAGTTTGTCTATGAGGAATTTATGAAAAACAGCATCAAAAGTCTTCCTGAGTCAAGATAAACAACTGCTCTTCTCTCAGCCAGCCAGCCATGTCCTTGCAGAAGACCATCAGGTCAGTCAGATACAATTTTATCTTCATAAATCCATGCTGACTACTCCCAGTCACCTTGTGTTTGGAAAAGGTTTCCAGGAGGATTTTTTTTCTATCACCTTCCCAAGAATTGAGATGAATTTCACCGGCCCATAATTCCTGGGATCCTCCTTCTTGCCTTTCTTGAACGTTGGAGTTGCATTTGCTTTCTTCCAGTCAATAGGAATCTCCCTCAATCACCAAGACCTTTCAAAGAGTATTGAGAGTGGCCTTGCAATGACATTGGCCACACCTTGTCACATCCCATGCATGAGCTTCAGCACATCCAGTTCACTTAAGTGTTCCTAACTTGATTGTTCTCCACCAAGGTTAAATCTTTCTTGCTCTAGACTTTCCCACTGTCTTGGGGACCTGGGATTCCTGAAAGCAAGTCCTACTAGTAAAGACTGAGATGAAGAAGGCATTGAGTATTTCAGTCCTTTCTGTGTTATTTGCGACCAGGTCCCTGCAGCATTCAGCAGTGGGCCTGCATTTTGCCTAGCCTTATTTTCCTTTGCTGCTGTTACACCTGTAGAAGCTTTTCTTGTTGCCAGTTGAATCTGCCCTCACCAGATTGAACTCCAGACAGATTTTGGCTTCCCTAAATCCATTGCTGTATGGTCACAGAATGGCTCTATATCCTTCCTGGGTCGCCTGGGTTCTCCTTCCACTTCTTGTACGCTTCCCTTTTATGTCTGAGTTTAGTCAGGAGTTCATTGTTCATCGATGCGTGCTGCCTGCCACCTTTGCTTGATTTCCTGCACATTGCGTGGTCAACATGCTGGAGGGGAGGGATGCCATCCAGAGGGACCTAGACAGGCTTGAGAGGGGGGCCTGTGCAAACCCCATGAAGTTCAACAAGGCCGAGTGCAAGGTCCTGCACTGGGCCAGTGCAATCCCATGCACAAATACAGGCTGGGCAGAAAGTGGATGGAGAGCAGCTCTGAGGAGAAGGACTTCAGGTGTTGGTTGATGAGAAGCTTGACATGAGCTGGTGATGTGTGCTTGCAACCCAGAAGGCCAACCGTATCCTGGGCTGCATCAAAAGCAGTGTGGCCAGCAGGTGGAGGGAGGTGATTCTACCTCTCTACTCCAGCTCTGGAGCCCTCAATATAAGAAGGACATGGACCTTTTGGGTCCAGTGGGTCCAGAGGAGGGCCATGAAGATGATCCAAGGGCTGGAGCACCTCTCCTGTGAAGACAGGCTGAGGCAGTTGGGGTTGTTCAGCCAGGAGAAGAGAAGATGCCGGGAAGACCTTATTGTGGCCTTCCAGTATCTGAAGGGAGCCTACAGGAAGGCTGGAGAGGGACTTTTTACAAGGGCATGTAGTGATAGGACAAGGGCTAATGGCTTCAAACTGGAAAAGGGTGGATTTAGAATAGATACTAGGAAAAGAAATGTCACTATGAGGGTGGTGAGGCACTGGAACAGGGTGCTCAGGGGCGTTGTGGAGGCCCCATCCCTGGCAGTGTTCAAGGCCAGGCTGGATGGGGCTTTGAGCAACCTGGTTTAGTGGGAGGTGTCCCTGCCTATGGCAGGGCTGTTGGAACTAAATGATTTTTAAAGTCCCTTCCAACCTAAACTATTCTATGATTCTATGATTCTGTGATTATTGAGCTTGGAGGAGCTTGAAGCTTTTTTCCCTTCTCTCAGGATCCTGAACTCCACCATTCATGGTCACCACAGCCAAGGTTGTGCCTGACTTTCACAGCCCCAGCTGTTCTTCCTTCCTTGTAAGCATGAGGTCCAGCAGAGTGTCTCCCTTCAGCTCCTCAGTCAGGTGCGTCAAGAAGATATCACTGGTGCATTCCAGAATCCTCCTGGACTGCCTGTGCCCTGCTGTATTTCACCTCAGCAGATGTTGAGGTTGCTGAAAACCCTCATGAGGACCAGGACCTGTGAACACGAGGCTTCTACCAGTTGTCTGAGGAAACCCTACTTCAGGACCTACTGTCTTTGTATTCCTGATCAGACAATCTGTAGCAGACACCCACCAGTGTCACATAAGCTCTCAGCTGGTGTCCCAAGGTAGAGCTCCATGCATCCCAGCTTCCCTCTCACAAACAAGGCAACTTGCCCTTCCAGTCTGTCCTTCCCAAAGTGCTTGTACCCATCCATGGAGCACATCACTCCTGTGATCAGCAGTTATTTTTAAGGACACCATTAATGCTGTGGCTTCAGGGGATAGTCCTAGCTGTTGAGGCAGATTCCTACTGGTGTGGTATTCTGCAGCACTGGGGAAGGAACAGCAAGTATTTGTCAAGACTTGCAACTTTAATTATTTTCACAAAATTTAAATTCAGACAGACATTCAGAAACTAGTTTTCAGGAAACTGTAGCTTCCTCAGAAGTGCTCATGATTAACCTAATTAGCATTTTTTTCTGATTGCTACACATGCTTACACATATTGAGAGTAAATATAGTTGAATGAGCATTTACCTGTCAATAGACCATGGAAGCTTATGAAAGGATTAATTTTATTCAGGTATTGCTGGCAACGTAGAATGATTCTGGACTAAGATTCTTTAAATTTCCTTTAGTTTTATGTTGTATTTTTGTGGTGGGTTGATCTTGACTGGATGCCTGGTGCCCACCAACCTGCTCTATCACTCCCTTCTGTAGCAGGATGGAGGGGGGAATAAATAAGATGGAAAAAAAATATGGGGGTCAAGATTAAGGCAATTTAGTAAAACAAAAGTAAAGGTTGTGCGTGGAAGCAAAGAAAACAGAAGATTTGTTCTCTGGTTCCCATCAGCAGGCGATATCCAGCCACTTCCCAGGATGCAGGGCTTCAGTACATGTAGTGGTTGCTCCAGAAGACAAACATTATAATAACAAATGTGTGTCATTGTGCCTCCCTCCCCCCTGCCTCCTTTCTCTTAGGAGAATGCTGAGGAGATGTCACATAGTATGGAGTATCCCGTTGAGCAGTTTGGGTCAGCTGGCCTGGCTGTGTCCCCTACCAAGATCTTGCCCACCCCCCAGTACAAAGCACAGCACTGTGAGGGCTGCTATGGGGAAAATTAATTTCATCTCAGCCAAACCCAATACAATTTTATATGAAACATTGAAAAAAGAACATACAGAATGCAATTTCTCTCCTCCACAACATGAATGTAACTGATCTGTTTCAATAAGAATAGTCAGGAGCATGCCAGATTCATGCAGAAATAGCATACGGCAAACCACGGGGCTGGTCTGCACTGCTGCGTACCGTGCTGCTTGCATGAGCCAAGCTGAGGCTAATTGCAGCAGAAGAATCCATCCCTCTTCAACAGTTTATCAGATGTGGGTTTTATACAGCTGGGGCATTTTGGTTGCTGGATTTGTTATTTGTTCCTTTACTATAGTATTATAAACGAAAGAGATTCTGTTCCGCATTCTTCTCATTCCTCTCTATTTGACTTTGCTCTGGCCAGGATTGGGTTTCTGCTTTAGCTGAGAAACTGCTGTGCACATACTGATGTTCATTTTCTTACATGGTCACTGGTCTACTTGTTCTTCCATCAGGAGAGGTGTTTGACATACTGGAGTATGAGTGAAATTGGACCTAAAAATTCTATTTTTGTCTCTTTAGCTTTACTGTAGGTTTTCCTTTTTTCTAAAGATCTTAGTGAATGCTAAGAGGGAAACATAAATAAGTTGGGCCATACATCAGGGAATTTATGTGACTAGCAGCTTGGTTACCAGCTCATGTCTGTTTGTCCTCTGCATCAAATGCATTCAGAAGAAAAGACAGGGGTTGGAAATAATGAGGGCTTGGAACCTTATGTCATTGTTGCTTTTGAGAATGGAGAATTTAAAAATGTAAAATAAGAAGACTACCATAGCAGGGGAGGTCTGCGGGTAATACTACAACCTTTAATAGCCATATCTACACCTCTTCATTGATAAAGTAGAGGCCTATTTATATGTGATGTTGTTCCTGCGTCTTAAGTATCTCTTGTGAGCCTGGAAGTTGCACAGAAGGACACAAAGCTGCTGTGGAAGCCTTTGGTATTTAACTTACATGTTGGACTTTTTATTCTACGAGCAGGTCACTGCTCCTCCATGTCAGCAACTCGCCTCTGCCTTTCCCCACTGTAGATGCTTGACATGTACACTTGGATTTTGAGTTGTCTAAGGTCCTGAGTAACCTGCTCTTGTTGATCCAGCTTTGATCAGGAGAGTTGGATTAGGCACTTTCTTAATCTCTCCCTTCCAACCTTGGCTGTTCTGTCATTCTGTGAATTAATTGACCAGAGACACAGTAAATCCCCAGATGCCTGGTGAGCTTTGATACCCTTGCCAGGATTTTCATTCCCTTCAGTGTAATCTACTCCAGGTGCGCATTTGCAGAGGAATATTGCTAATAGTAATAATATTTTATCACATGGAAATTTTATCCAAAGAAGTCAGCATTGTTTATGGTCTCAGTTTCTGTTGTGGTAACACTGCTGTATCTCGTGACAGGTGGAGATGTTCCTGATTTTATCTGTTCTAAGAGTGGTTTGAATCTTATCTTTTGCAGACAAGCCAAAGAATAAACTTTTCTTTCAAATACACGTGAAGGTCTTAGCCGTGATACCTGCATGCACAACCACAAGATAAAGTTAATATTTATTCCACAAGTGGAAGGAGAACACAATGATGATAAAGAGCTGCTTTTTCAGTAGAGTTGATAGAAAACACTGCTGCCTGTCAATCACATTATAAAGTGGTTAACATTTATTTTATTAAAGTGGGCACAAAACCCTCAACAAATATTATAACTAAATATTACAGTTATGTGTCTTTCTGCAGTTTTCTGTACCACACTTCATGAACCCTTGTTATGGTTATGAATGCGTGGAAACAGAGCAGAACACATCATTGATTGGACCTTTCAGTGTATCCTTATTCCTCTTCCTCAGTGTCCCCATGGTTGAAAAGAAATGCAAATTTGGATTGTTCTTATTCATGTTACTTGGCTCTTATTTTGTTAGGAAAAGATAGATAACTTTGAGTGCTAATATGTAAGAACTCTGCATGGCTAATTTATGTGGACTACTAGAAAAAGAGATTTTTCCATACTGTATTAATTTGAGGGAAAATCGTGAATCTTGGAAATTCCACTTATGTAAATCTTATCAGCATTAGCTGAAATTCAGGATTTTTACCTTTTAAAAAAATCAGGTTTCCATATTTGTGTACGATTAGCAGATGAAATTGGGAGGATGATGCAATAAAGAAATGTGAACATTTATATGGCTTTATTTGGATATGTAAAGGTGCACACACTCATGGTCATCCAGTATGGAAGCAGCTGTATGAACCGCTCAACCAGTTCACAGTAACTTCCAGCACTGAAACATTCTGACAGAAGGGAAAGGAAAAAAATGCACTCCAAAAGATATGGAAGAAATAGAAGGGCATAAAAATGTTGATGTGTTACAGTTTGTAAAGCTGGGGGAAGTTCCTGTCCTTTCAATTGCTGATGTTTGCTTCCTGCATCTTTAATAATGATTTGTCATTTTAAAGTAGTGTGTAGGAACATCATTTCACAGCAGAAAGGGAAACAAGTGCTTACAAGTAAGCCAGTGAGGAGATACTTTAGTGCCAAAAGATTTTGTGCATCGTGCTTTAGTGAGTGCTTCACAGATACAGTACTTCTCCTGGTCTCTTTCTTTTCACTGGAATTTTTTTGAGGCAATATACTTAAACCAGTTTATTTTGAAAAATACTTCTATTGAATCTTCTCTGACCATGCAGAGAACCCATAGGCAGTGACAGCTTTGAGCTGTATGCACCTTCTCCTGCAGGAACCTCATCCAAAAAAAAAGCAAAGAGAAAACTCAGAAAAATAGGGATCTGTCATCCATTTCAGTGGCCAGTCCAGCCCAAACCACGACACCAGCCAAGGGAACTGATTTTTTTAATGCAAAAAAATCAAGGCAACTAGATATCTCAGGCTAGAAATAGCAGTGTTTAAGCCTAATTCTTCACTTGTTTACCGTGCCCGTGCGAGGCAGGAATTGATACAATCTAACTTAGTGAATTTTGAAGTTGCATCAAGCTGTCCACAATCTTCTTTGGTTCCTGGGAATTTTGTTTCCGGGCTTGTGGGTCTTATTCCAGGTCTCCTGCTGTCACCCACTGCCATCTCCCAGATCTCTTCCTGAGCTTGCTCAGCAGTCCATTGACAGACAGGGCAACATCACTTCTCTCAGAGAAGTCTACTAAGCCCATCTTTTCTTAAAAAATTATATCTTTAGTATCTTACAAATAAAGATAATACCAGATGTCACATGAAGTTTGAAGATCCTGGAGAAAATCTCATTAGCATGAGAAACTGTCTCAGGAAAACAATTTGACTCCTAAGGAGAAATTAATTTTACTCTGCTTTTCATCTTCTCCTGCAAGTGGAGTGTTGAGAGAAATCACTTGGTCACTGAAGCTCCTGTGATAACAAACCCGAACTCAAACTCTGTGATTAGAGTTTGTTCCTTTAGAGCAGTGACGGGGCACCTTCTTGTTGCTGGGGCCTGGGAGACCTACAAACACCAGTACTGGTCTGCTCATTAATGGGTTTCCAGGGATGTTAGCGACTAATTGCCCATCCTGGGTGAAATGAAGTGTCGAGCTACATCTGTCCTTCAAGCTGTAGGATCTCAAATCCTGCTCTAGAAAATTCAGTAGCAGAATTGTATGATGTTATTGTAAGAGCACCGTTAATAGTTTTTAATGTTGTTAAAGCAGCTAATAAGTCAAAAGAGATCACATAAAAGCACATTTCATTTATGGTGCTTTAGTATAGAAACTCACTATGTAATAAAAAATAAAATCTCAGTAAATTAATGAGGTCTTTTTATTGAAATCTTTTTTTATCTTGTTTGATCCACAACGTAGCACACGTGAGCTAACTGTTAAAATATCATATTAACCACCTGTGTAATGCAATGCAAAGGGAGAAGCAATGAAGCATCCATCTGAACATTAAGACAAGTATCTGTGAAATTATGGTTATGTTGGTTTTCTTCAGTTGTTGACTACTACTCAGTGCATTTATTAAAAAGCAAAGTATAATGATCTGTAAATATGCTATGGGTATATTGTTCAGTCCTCACAATAAAAGACAGCTAGCAGGGTGAACTGTAATTTGCTAAAGTTCACTGAATTTTTGTTCACTGCTTTTTGCATCGTTCTTATATAGTACCTTAATAAATTAATCTAATGAATTTTTAACAGTGGTGAAACATGTAGTGCAGCTGTTACTAATTGCAAAATCTTGCAGTCCTGTTGAAAATCTCTTATGTATGGTTTTTCTTAAAGCTGCCACTTTTCACATTATGCAAGTGGATCAGAATATTTACTGTCTTTAGCATAAAAGGAAGGCAGTATTTTGTTTCAGTGGCCACATTAAACATGCTGAAAAAGTACCATCCAATTTTAGGTGGGGCTTGTCATTCTCTCATCAGAAGTGCAATGCTTGTCAGTGAACTAAGAAGGAGCAGAAAGGAAAGAAAATTTTTCTGGATCAGGATATATAACCACCCCCAAGTTTACTTTGGCCTGGTTTTGGGCTTTATCTGAGGCAAGGCTTTTCCTATCTGGAGAGTGACTGTTTTAAGAACAAAGATGTAAGGTTTGGCATAAGGTTTTGACTAGCTGCCTTATTGCTGATCACTAGAAAATGCCTCTGACATTCAAAAAGGTTGTTGAAATTGTCCATGAATGTTTTCAGCGGGAGAGGATGCTCGTGTGGAGTAGCACTACAACGAGGGGAACTTGTGTCATCCCAGCTGGTTTTACTCATCAGCCTTTGTTAAATGAAACTCGGTGAGTCGGGATCGGGAGCAGAGTTGGCTTTTGTATGTTCAACTCCACAGCGCTTTGTGAAGCCAATTTTGTAATGAAAGCCTTGAAAATATTCTTGACCTGTTGTAGGAAAGGATTGCCAGGAGGCAGTTCTTGCATCTGTTTTCACAGTGTAAGCTTCCTGGTAAATAGTGACCTTGAGATATTTTGTACTCCCTGTTCTGAAAGCCCTTGTTAAGGGTAAAGAACTGAATGGCTTTAGATTTACAAAAAGATAATAATCACCTGATGATTTTTAAGAAGCAAATAATTAGCTTAGCCAAAGCTTGTATAGGCTGAAGGATTTATGATCTTCAGTCTAAACTACTAGCAGCAGGAGTCTTAAGAATCTATGAATTAAGGTTTCTGCCACAAAACGACCTCAAATTTGAATGAAGAAAAGAGCTCAACAAGATTGGTTTGCTTGTGGAGAAAAACATCTGAGGAGCTGACCTCATTTTTACCGAGTGAGGGATGGAGTTACTTAAACACATATATCAGGAGGAAGTTATTGAAATGGCTATGTTAACCATTCAGCAGCAGACTCAGAAAGAGATGGCATTGTGCCTGTCCCAAGGACCCAGGATTTTCAGAATTTTAGGAATCTCACCCAGGATTCTGTGGTCATGAGCTCTTGATTTTGGTGCCACCGAAGCAACCTTGTGATGTAACCTTAAACCCAAATAGCTGACAAACAGGAGACATATCACTGCTAGTTGTCTGAGGACAGATTCATGGGCTTTTTATTTAATGGTTTACATCGTCACAGCGTGCTCTGTAAGAGCTCTGCCTCATCAGAGTTTGACAGTGGAGGGTCAGATGTTTCACTGACACTCTGTAGTTCTGCTAATCTCAGCAGGATTCGTGGGGGTATTAGAGCAGTAAGTGGTTTATTACAAGAGATAATTAGCACAAAGCAGATGAGGATTTCATAAATAAGGAGACTTGGTCTGCATCACTGAAACCTAGTTACGTGACACGGCAAGTCCCCTTGTTGAACCCCTTCTTACCTCTCAGCTCCCTGGTGCTTGCTACATCCATCAGCACACACCCAGGATGGGCAAATCCAGCCATCTCTGATGATCCCTTCCTGGATGATATGGTGATATGAACAAAAGCACTTTAAAAAGCAACACACGCACATGCAGTTTCAGTGTCTCCTGCAATGGCAGCCAGCAGGCAGCCGGAACAGACGCGGGCAGCGGGGCAGTGAGCTGGGGAGAGAGGAGGCACTGGGGAAAAGCAAACTGCAGCTGACCTGTCAAAAGACTCCAGCTACCACCCTTGGAATCGGCGGCAGGTGGAGAAAGCTTTCTAATCTATTGTCCACCAGGAAACTGAGCTTTCGTCAGGTGGGAATTTAGACTTGCAGGTGAAAGGAGAAAATAAAGCATATGCATAGCATGAAAAATGTCAGAATCTAGGCTACGTTTAAAGAAATAACAAATCGTTTTGTTTGCTCATTCTAGGCTTACCTGCATATTGACAGACAAAAGCTACTTCAAATCAATACATTTTCATCAAAGCAAGTAATATTTTTAGACTCTTTTCCATGTTATTAAATATGCATGATACTGAGAGTCCAGTGCTGCTTACACGGGAATAAGTGAGTGATTCTGATTGCGGTGGGAGACCTATTGGAATCCTGTTGCCTCCCAGTACCTGGAGCCTTCCCTTGTGATTTCCCTCCCACCTTCCTCAATCTGCTCAAACTCTTGGAAATTATGGCAGCACAGTTTATCTCCTATACACTGATCCAGAAGGGCAACTTTCATAGAAGCACTGTAGAATTACATTTAGACATGTAGTTTTAAAGCTGATCTAGGAAGCTGCTGTATGGAGTAGGTTAGCATTAAGCCGTGACCCATGTGTCTTTTCTTACTAATGGTAGTTTTTACCAGGCGCTGAGATAAAATACATTTTTCTTCTTTCTCCTTCACAGGTTGCTTTTCTAGCCATACATCTGATAAATTTGTATTGCATTAATTTTCCACAATAGGAAATCCCTTTAAAACTCTAGGAAGTTATCAAGGAAACTGTACTTTCAAAATCACATTTTTGAAAGTAAATATAATTTTTTTAAGGAAAAAGGACACCACTGTTTCCCTGATCACTCAGTACACAAGATTATCTGATCAGCAATTTGATAATGTGCCATCAGGTTATCCTCAGATATGAATATTGCCATTTATTAATTGCAGACCTCCGGGTGAGGATTTGAAGCCAGGCACACTTCCAGTACAGAGGAAACAATCCTGAAGAACAGTCTTCCTCCGCGTGTTTCTGGTACCGTTGATACCTGGGCTTTAGCTTGCAACTATCTAGGAAGCTTGTGATACTATTAGCTGTCTCACTGCGCGGACTAGCCTTCAGCCAGCTTGTGCTCTGTTACCAGTGACAAAATCCAGTGCATTTGGAAGGGTTAGTCAATTCTTCTAAGAATTTGTTGCCTTTCATGGCAGCAATCTTCTTGATAGTGTATTTGCTATTACAAAATTCTTTCCTGAAATGGAAAATGTGGAAATACTGTATTACCCGATTTATTGCAGGTGTGGTGTGAAGTTGAGATATTTTGATGGTTATCAGTGATACGTGGCTACGTTTGCTGGCTACACATAAGATGGGGACTCTCAGAAGTATTCATACACCCCAGATAATTGCCAGAACTTCTTTTTCTAGTTGTTGTACCTTTTCGCTGAACAAGACATGATGCGTATGATGCAGGTCTCACTGTGTCGCTGTCATGCCGTTGACATGGCATGGCTCTTAGCCCAGGTTTGCTCCAGTTCGAGATGATCAGACTCAATAAAGCAAAAGATCATCCTGATTTCAGTGAGTATCTTCTTCAGTGCTGGACTTGACATCTATTCTATGCTGAGGTCTGGAGAAATCACTGAGGAAATAGGCAATGACTAATTTGGGGACTTTGAGCTGGAATGTGGTTTGGAAAGCTGTTCATTTCTCTTTCTCCTTTCCAGCTGAGAGCCAGTAACTAGTGGTATGAGTGCACCTAAATATGATTTGTGAGGTCTTGGGCCTTAAATGTTGATGTTCTTTCTTCAGTTCTCTTTCCTGATGTGGAAATGAAACCTGCACTCAGTGTTTGTGTTTTTGTGTGTGTACCTGTGTGCCAAGTGTGAAATGTAGACTCTCTTTTATATTGACATGGTGCCGCACATGTGCCATTGATACCTCTCCAGTGTTTTCAGGAGAATCATATCAGTTTACGAACTAGTGGTATGTTCCCTGTTACTCCAGAAAAAGCAGATAAGATATAATCCCTGCACCATAGGAGGGCAATATACTTCATAAGAGCTTGACCTCTTATCTTTCTGATGTAGCTTTCATATCACAATAAAAATCATCAGTCTGGAACAGAACAGTTTGACAGGATGACTCAGTAGAGCCACAAAATGACAGATGCTAGAAATAAAAAATAAACAAACCATGCCAGGTCATTGCTGTCAAAGCAGGATTCTTCACCTGTATTCTTGCCGCTTATGCAGTCAGCTAATGGTTTGGGGGCCACGTTTTTCTGCTCACAGGACAGGTTATTGATATGACATGAAAATTTAGTAAAGTTTTATTTATTTTCTAATATTACACATTACATCTTAGGCTGTAACTTCTATAGCAGCAGCCATGTGGTTTGCTTGCTGTATCCAATCTGGTGATCCCAGCCAGTCCTGTGAACCAGCACACTCTGTCCCTCTGCTTCAGATCCGCTTGTGGCATCGCTTCTCTTCCTGGCTGCTGGGCTTGCCTTGGCTCTCAGCGTTTGCAACCAAGCCCTCCCCTTGTCCATTTATATGGAGCCAGCCCCCCCAAAAAACCCTCAGACCATATAGCTTAATTCTATCCAGACATGATGGTGCAGCCAGCAGAGTTGGGATTTACCTTCAGTGGTCTCCAGGCAGTTGATTCAGCCTGAACTGTGCCTTCTATTTACTCTGTTTATAGCTATTGCATATCAGCTTTGGTGCTGCCTGTAGCTGTCTGTAGGTCAAAGTTTTGCTTAAAGGCAGCTGTGTCTTCCGGAAAAGCGGGTAGAGCACATTGCAGTTTTCTGTGTGATCTGCCTGTAAACAGAGCTGATGACATGTCGCTAAAAATGATGGCTTGATTATACAACAGCAGTACATAAAAGTGGATTGCATACGCTGAACAGTTTTAGCTGGGAGAAGAGCAAGAAGATGCTGAGGAAGGTGGTTAGGTTTCTGTGGCGGATTGAAAGACATGGACTCCGATATGCAGGATCGAAATCGGCTTTATTAAGCAAGCGTCCTCTTTATGTACTTTTCTACCAAGTCTGCTAATTTTCTACTTTACTTATTTACACCATTGTGTACTCTAACAGATCATGTTCCCACCGAAAAGGGAATCTCTCCTCCCTGTGAGCAGCACCTCCTTATCTAGGGAGTTGCTTCACACAACTTCCTTGTCTGCCAAAACAGTGCTGCAGCTGCTTATTCCTCCCACGGCTTATGGCCTATTAGTTCTACCACACTTAACCCGTGTTTTGCCTCAGTCCCCACAGGTTTCCTCCTCTGCCTTAGACCAGAGGCCATGTCTCAAACAGTGCCCTAAGCTTCTACCAGGGCAGTCCTGGTGCTACCAGGCATTTTGGGGGTAGACAGGACAGGAGGAGGAGTCTTTCCAGTTGACATTGCCTTACTCGATACTCATAATTAAACACTGATTAGCTCAGGGGTTTGAAACCAGGGCTATAGCTATATTCATAAATTAAGTAGCATCAGGGAACGTTCCTGGGCCCTGGAACTCCGCCCTCTGTCCTGCTGTATTGTTTTAGTGGTCCCTGGCCTGCCTTTGGCCCATGCTGACATGACTGCTTCCTAGCTGTTTCCCAGTGTGGTTCAGGAGTTGGCACAGGCCATTGCAGAGGGCAGTTTTCATGCAGCCCCCCTGTGTTGGAGGGTGTAGTATGGATGCTGGCTGTTCTGCACCGCTTGGCATCAGTGCCAGGGACAACCCTGGGCATATTTAATTTCCTAGTATAGATGCAGCCCACCAGCTCCACTTCTCACCTCCCTGTGAGAAACCTCTCTCATTTGTTCAACAGGTATTTCAACCCAATACATAGATACAGAACAGTGCGAAAAAGGGGGACTGAACATTGTCTACCCAGAAGTCAGGGCGGGGATTTGAATCAAGAACTCCCCAATTTTCTGATGGAGGGTACCAGTCATTAGCAATACATGTTAGCTGAGGCAATTTGGTCTCATAGGGCAGCAACTCATATGCTGAACTTTGATAGTGTGTGTCAGAGGTACAAAAGGGAGAATGACTCTCCAGTCTGGTGAGGAGTCGTGCTCTTGGGAGGGGTAACTCCTGGGCACTTGTCTTTGATACATGTTCAATAATAGATAGGAGAGGAGAGGAGACCGAGCACGTCTGCTAGTGTTGAGGTGGTAAGCAATGTGGGTTTGGATTCACATTGCCACAGGAAGACGAGAGAATTGCAACTCTGTAGCTCATGTTCTGGTTGAGTAGTGCAGCATCCTCTGGAAGGGAGATTTTCAACACTAGAAATCTAACCAGTCTTTCCTTACAACTTCTCAGAAAAAGAATTTTTGGGAAAAAAAGTGTAAAGGTTGGGTTACGTGTAGGCCGAAATGTTCAAGGTAGAAATGGTGGTGGTGGACACTTATTTTTTATGAAAAAGTTGAGCAAAGAGGTATGTGGTTTGATCCAAATTGGAGGGGTTCTGATTGCTGTACTGCAAAATGTTACTTGTTTCACTGTGCTTAGATCAGTAATGTAACAACAGCCCACCCCTCTCCCCTTGAAAGCTGTCTCACAGTCAGCAGTTAATGAGTTAGTACTGGAAAAAAATGTAATGGGTCCTGCCTTGTTACGTCCACAAGGCTTGCATGTTGGCTTTCAGTAGAATCACCAAGAATTGACTTTGGAGAGCCAAAATACAAATAAAAGAAAAGGTTCCAGTAGTTCTCAGCTGTTTTGTATGTTTTCTGTAATTCTTAAACCTTCATAAACATGTACGATGAGATTTTTCTCAAATGGCAAACTATAGCTGTGAAAAGATGGTGTTTTCTAGTTCATTACAAAAAGAATACCTTTTCTGTCCCTTCAAGAAGCTAAGCATTGATTGGCATTCACAACAGGGAGGACGAAACCCTTTGCTTGCTGATTCTTAGTGTTCTAAAAACGAGGATTTACCAGTGCAGCCCTGGAACAGTAGTGCTGGGGCTAAGCAATGCGGAGGGAAGTTGCCTGCCTTGCCTCTGTGGAGTTGTCTGTCTATCCTGCCTGAAGTCTTCGGGAAGCTGCTTCCAACATAAAACACTTAGCGTCTGTAAAGGGAGAGCAGAACATCTATCAAACATGGAAAGATCAAAAACTGTGACTCCCTGCGGAGTAACTGTTGGGAGGGAAACAGCTGAATAATGTTGAACATATTCAGATCTCTGACTTCACCTAATGCACACTGTGAAGGCTGTGTTTGTAGTCAAACGATGATTCATTTTTATGGATGTGGAAAAGCTTTTGTGCTTCTGTCTTAAATGGCACTGCTCTATTATTTGTGTGAGACGCCCATTGCTTCTGCCTTCTCTTAGACAAATATAAGCATAAATATTAATCTGGAGTTTTGGGGGGGCGTAGGGGTTGTTGTTTTTTTTTTTTCTTCTGAAAAGGCAGGTCTGGCTGTGGAATGGCTTGGGAAGTGGCTTGGTGCTTGGTACACTGAAAGACTTGAGAGTTGACAAGGGCATTTAAAAACTCAACTGACTGAAAAAGTTCAAGTTCCCTAAACCTCAGTGGTAATTTGTCCCTTCATGGACATCAAGAGTATTCACTGGACATGCCTATGCTTGGGAATCAGGAACCACCATGGTTTTGGGGGCAAAATCACTGAAACAGCTCACCTGTTCACTTTGAAAGGCTCCTCACCCCAGTCTCTAAAAGAAGCCTTTAAATCTCAACCCATCCATTTCTAAAGGTTTGGGTACTTGAGAACTTCTGTGCCAGCCTTTCCTCACTGCCCAGCCTGTGTAGCTTGGCAGGGTCAAGGCAGGAGCACTGCAATGGCAGCAGCAGCTCCTGCAGCCTCCTTTTCTTGTAGGAAAACACCAGGAGAAGGTTAGATACTTCTGTCGGATCCCACGCTGCAGGCAACACGAAGAGATACTCTGTGCTATGCGAAGGGTCAAACTACTCCCTCTTCCTGAGCCAATTGCCTCAAATTTTGGTTGGCCTCATGCTCCCAGCAGAACCTTTTTCTGCTTCAGCAATTGCTGATGGGTAGAAAATGCCGGTGATATTTCCTTGACTAGTTCTTGGCGGGGGGAAACCTATCCAAATAGTAAGTGCGAATATTTTTAAAGTGACTGCTACATGTTCAATGGCTGTTACATGGTATATGTGCCTGACATATCATATGGATTTTCTTATGATGGTTCTGTTCCAGCTCAAAAACCATGTTGCCTCTAAACAAGTCAAAAACTCTTAATGAGCAAAGTGCCTTCCACGGTTATCTCTATGAGGAGTAGAGTATTGCCTCAGGAGCACCAAACTCAATGGGAAAAGCATCCAAGAAGTGCTATTTTTTTCTGTGGAAATAGTATGATTGGGGATGAGCAGACAGGCAGCATCAAAACCAAATGAAATCTCACACATGTGGTTGCTATTTTATGGAAATGACCTTCCCTTTTCCAAAGACGGAAGTCTTCCACAGGGAGCTGGAAGGTACAGAACAGCTTGACAACATGGCATGTGAGTGCATGTCTCTAACATAAACATAGCTAGTATTTTCCATTATTGCTGTGTGGCACTCTCTGGGCAGCAATCAGTTCCATTGAAATACAATGAATATGAAAGTAATAATGTTTCAAATTTCACTCTTGTACATATTGTCAGGGGAAAGAATGTTGGTTTTTTTTTTTTTTCAATAATCTGATAGTGAAATAAAATGAAAGTCTAATTCCTGCAACACAGCTAGTGCTCTTTTTAATTCTGCACTGTCTGAATTTTTCAGGGTTTTGAAGGTGTTCCTGTCCCGAACTGCTCAGCGTATTCCATACATGACAGGTGGGCGAGTAATGAGGATGCTGGCTGTTATTCTCCTGGTAGTCTTTTGGTTTCTCGTTGGTTGGACTTCTGCAATAACTCAAAATCTGGAGAGAAACATTCCACTCATTGGCCAAGGGCAAACATCTGACCACCTGATCTTCAATATGTGCCTCATAGACCGCTGGGATTACATGATGGCTGTTGGTATGTTCATTTTCTATCTTATCTTTTAATTTATTTAAAAAAACCCTTGGTTGACTTTTCATTTTTCTTCTTTTAGAATATCTTAAAGTTTTGTCAGACTGCATAACATCACATGGAAAGCTTCTAAGGGAATGAAATATTGGCATATACATTTCTTAAATGGTCTGAGAAGTAAAACGTAACTAAAATATACTGAGACTTTTGTGACTTTCAAAGGTTTGTAACTCGGATTGTAGTAACAAAGTGATGGGTGCTCAAGAAATTTCGTCTTTGAAGGCAGAAGATACCTTGCTCTTCCACACTATTAAAGTGAGAAATTGTGGCAAGAATAACAGAAGCTTTTTGCTTCTGCACCACAGAACTGGGGAGACCTCTTGTGTGTGAGGGAAAGAACTTGCAAGAGCGCTCTTTCATAACCTCACAGAAATTAGTATCAAAGTAATTGGAACAGGAAATACACATCAAACGTCCCAACTTAATGTATTTCTCAGGTGTGCTCTCAATGCATGGGATAGGCAGGAGCTAAAACATGACACCCTGCAGAACTCATATCAAAGAGAAACATGACACATTTCTGTTTCCTTAATTTTATAACAAGCAGTGGATTCCCCATGCCAGGGTTCAGTTACACAGTATAATGGGCTTCCTCATGATGGCCGGACAGCTTCAGTTCTTCTGCACCTAGAGGTGTTGTTTCTAGTACAGCCCAGGTGTGCCAGCCACTATCTCAAATCATAGAATGGTTTAGGTTGGAAGGGACCTTAAAGATCATCTAGTTCCAACCCCCCTGCCATAGGAG
>NW_009648894.1:4441310-4451875 GCF_000708025.1 Charadrius vociferus
AATAAGGTCTCCCCGGAGCCTTCTCTTCTCCAGGCTGAACAACCCCAACTCTCTCAGCCTTTCCTCATAGGAGAGGTGCTCCAGCCCTCTGGTCATCCTGATGGCCCTCCTCTGGACACGCTCCAGCAGGTCCACGTCCTTCTTATGTTGGGGACTCCAGAGCTGGATGAAGTACTCCAGATGGGGTCTCACAAGAGTGGAGTAGAGGGACAGAATCACCTCCCTCCACCTGCTGGCCACACTTCTTTTGATGCAGGCCAGGATACAGTTGGTCTTCTGGGCTGTGATCACACATTGCTGGCTCATGTTGAGCTTCTCGTCAGTCAGCACACCCAGGTCCTTCTCCTCAGGACTGCTCTCCAGCCATTCCCCGCCGAGCCTGTATTTGTGCTTGGGTTTGCCCCAACCCAGGTGTAAGACTTTGCACTTGGCCTTGTGGAACTTCATGAGGTTGGCTTGGGCCCACCTCTCAAGCCTGTCCAGGTCCCTCTGGATGGCATCCCTCCCCTCCAGCGTGTCTACCTTTCCAAACAGCTTGGTATCATCGGTGTTTTGAAATCTGAAATAAATTCTTACCTTTCTGCCCTTTCCCTGGTCTCCCCATGGGCATCCCACTGACAGAGCTCCGCTGCTGAGGATTAGAGAGAGGTAATGGTGGCTCCTCCACATGAGAGTGCAGACAAGTTGGATAGAAGCAGCCTGAGGGTATGAGGAGTGTTTTCTCTGAAAGTGTCGTACAGAAAGCCAGCACATGGTCCTGCACAGCAGTTTTAAAGGGCAAGCCACTGCTGCCATCTTCACCAAGGACTTGCCGTGGCTCTAAGCTGCCCCTGTATGCTGCTCCTCTCTCCTTCATGTCAGATCTCAGAGGCAGTCAGGCACACTGGTATCTCATGTGTCAATGTGCTCGCTGGTAAACCACACAGGGAGGAGGATAAAGGAGTATGTTTTGAAATGTGTCTCTATTTGAGCCCTTTTGGAGGGCTGTATTGATAAAACATGACTATAGTTTGCAGTAATGAAATAGTACTATTGCCAGAGATGTTGTAAAATTAATAACAAAAGAGAATTAGATGTGGAACACGATGATGTCATCTGCACTAATCCATTTTGCATCAAAATTTTACTGCATTTCACAGCCAGTAATACAGTGTAGTTTTATTTGATAGTGGTGGTTGTTGCATAATGGCAAACAAATACTTTATAGCTATGGTAGTGATTAACAACTCAGATCTTAATAGCTAATTATGATCGGTCGTCCCTTTTTGGTAGGAAATTGCATAAGTTGCTGTCTGCCTAGTGTTGGAAACAAGGATCATTCTTTAAGGTATATTTACATTTGGAAAGGTTTAAAATGTTTTTCAAAATACATTCAAGGGAAGTAGAGGCAAAGCCAGCTCTCAAGCCTGGCAAAATTGGGCAGAATTTCTTGTGTTCTGTCATTTTGTCTTCTTAACCAGAGTTATGTTTGTGCAAGTCTTTAGTAAATTACACAACCACATTAGTGTTACCAGATGTATGCCTACAAGTCTGTACTAACGTGTTTGTCTATATATATACTTATATATGTGTGTGTGTATGCACTTCAAGATTTTTATTGTTAATAGCAGTCTGAAAAGCTTACAGCTAGTAGGAACTAGTTCCAAAATTAGATACTTTGTCTCAGGGATATGTCAGGAGAAATACTCATAAGGCAGACCCCTTTTTATTCCTGTAATTGACTGGGAGCAGCCTTGTAAAAAATCCTATTTAATAAATTAATTGATAGATTATGATATTTGATTTAAAAAGCTAAAACAAAAATGCTGGATGATGATTTATCAAAGGCTTGTTATTTCATTTAATTTAGTCAGGCACAGTATTTTATAAAAAACAAGTGAGTGTTTTGGAATATATTCCATCACCTGTGGCCCTTGCTGGAATACCTCC
This sequence comes from Charadrius vociferus, assembly GCF_000708025.1. Classification (NCBI taxonomy): domain Eukaryota; kingdom Metazoa; phylum Chordata; class Aves; order Charadriiformes; family Charadriidae; genus Charadrius; species Charadrius vociferus. Next base: position 4,443,240 of record NW_009648894.1, read on the forward strand.
CTGTTTCACGGGGCTGTCAACACTTTACTGAAATGTGGAGAGGGAATTTTCAAGGTCGCAGATTAGTGAAGTGAGAATTAACAAGGCTCTGTTAGAAAGTCATAATGAGATGAATCCTTTATGCTACCAGAGATTATTGGAGTTAGGATTTATGAAGCATTTTCCATACTAATCATGCTACTTAGGCTCTATCTCCGGAGACTTTTATTGCAGTGAACGTTTTATATTTACATTTCCATTAAGTTTAAGAGGATGCTCTCTGTGAGACAAGTAGGGACGTAGACACAAAGGTTGTCACTGTTTCTAGCATTGCCTCTGTACTCTGTAATATGTTGATGAGAAAAATTAGCATTCTGTAAATCTTGTTTTATCTACATAGTGTAATGTTGTAAGTTAGTATGCGTTTTCCTTGAGGTTCGATACTTGTGGGTAGCTTATTTGCCACCTGCCTAGATTATTCTATTTCCTTTCTGTTCATTTTTCCATCACTTTCAAGGTTGGGGCATCTGTCTCATTGACAAGCCATAGCACAGTTGACAATCTGAGATTTTAGAGAAAGACCTGAGGGCTTGAGAGCACTCACCCACAAAGCCTTTTTCCTATGGCCTGAGTATATTCTATACCTCTACCTGTCACAGCCAGATACCAAGTTAGAAAAAAACCCAAGCAATAAACTTTTGGTACCTAAGGGCTCACAGTGTCACAAATCAAACTATTATTCTTTATCCTAAGAGAAAAAATCCTACAAATGAAACAGATATCAGCACATGATTAAAAAGAACTTCCCACAAACTGGAAAAAAAGCGCAAAATAATAAGTTTAATGAACAAAGCCACAGGCAGGAGAGAAAGGCAGGCAGAGAGATAAACATGCGTGCACAAACACAAATAAAAAGCAGAGGTGATATCTTGGCATGTGGATGTTCCTGACTTCAGCAGGGCCAGAGTTTCACCCAGTGTGGATAGGATTTGAACTGTAGTTTTTAAAAATCTCTCCGTGTATTCTATATGTGGTTTTCAATGGTGGTGGTTTTGTGGTTTTTTTTTTAAACCAGAAGTGAATGGCAGGTATTAACCAAGTGCAGGGAGGTATTTTTCCCCAGCACCTGGTTGATTCCTGGCAGGCAGGAGCTGGGCTGCTCTGGCACAGCTGGCCTGAGCTGCTGCCATAGCCCACTGGTCGGTGGGTCGTGCCTTGGGTCCTGGGCATCAAGAGGATTTCAAACACGAGGCTGTGTCATGATTACTGCACGCCCTCAGCCAGGAAAAGAAACAAAGAAAGTATTTCAGGCTGTTCCCAAAAGACCTCCCTCCCACTGTTCATTTGTTGCTATTTAACCTATATAATCTTTTGCATCTAAAGAGGGTATGAGTTGCCAGGACAGGCTCTGACAGATCAGGCATTAAGACTGCCTGTACAGTTTTGAGCTAGGGCATTGTAATACAGCCTTATGAGACCCTTTATTAAATTTTCTACAGGCCCTCTGCTGCATTCAGCGAATGAGTGATTATTATTTCTTTTTGTTATCCCCATTTGATGTGGCCCTATGCCATATTCGGGGTGTGTTGTTCAGAGCCTGCCATCAATAAAGAGCTGTTCATTTCCAAATGGGCGTTTTTAAGCTGTGTTCTCCTTACCATCAATGTACAAAGATTAGAGCCAAAATTGTCAACAGTAGCTATCCATTTTGAGTGTCTGTCTTGAGACATCTAGGGACTGTTTTTTCAGAGTACTGTTTATAGCCTCCTCTACATGGAAAGCACAACCAGGAGGTACTTGTTAGAATTCAGCACTGATTAAGATCTGGCTTCAGTTCTCACGTTAGATACTCAGAAAATGTATCATGTAAAAATAGTGATCACTTGTAAAAAGCTTATTCTAAGTGATAAGACCAGAGCTGTATAAAATGATTGCAGCAGAAATAGGAAAAGAATCCTGTTTTACAAAGGAACCTTCAGCTCTGTCCCTTTCCTGCTTGTAACCCACTCCTTCTCCCACCATGTACACCTCTTTCACCAACACGGTGCGCAGTTTATGTCCCTCATCTCTAGGATACAGTAAATCTGGATAAGGTATGGGGAAGAGCAACAAACATGATGAGTGGTGTGGAATGTCTCTATGAAAAGAAACTAAATCAAGTGTGACAATTCACTCATCTCAGATCAACTGTTTATTCCAATTTAATTTAAAATAAAACATGCTTAAGGATGATGGAGAATGGAGCTTTTTAAAAAAAATGGATTTTATTTTTTTTAACAATGACCAGCCAACATTTTTCTGTTTTCCTTTCTCAAAAATAGGTGGAACAGGTTGAGCAATTTGGGTTGCATTACCCCCTGCAGTAATGTTGCTTTTTCTTGGTATCTGCTACATCACAGGTGAAATCCCATAGCCTTTATTTAGGCACCATTTCTACAAAGTAAGAAGGCTAAGGAAACCATGTTTGGGTTACTTTAGCTGCATGTTTATATATTGGTAAATGCCATATTCAGATTCTTCTGCTTGCCACCTGCAGGAGGTGGTGGCTTTGGGATAGGCTGGAAGACGCTCTGAATTGATCTTGGCTTTGCACCACCCTTTTTTGAATCCACTTCTTGTACTGCCCATGTCTTTCCAGCCCTTTAAGTACTTTGGATACCATTGGCAGTTGCTTGCATCCTCTTTCAGGTGTGAGAGAAGAGGTTCCACACTCAGCTTGCTGTCAGTTGCTGGTGGTAGATATTCCTGGTTCTCTTCTGCCCCTTTCATCCACACAAGTGAAGAGGATGATGGGGCACACAGAGACAGAAGAGTGGCCAGCTGGCTTTAATAACAGCAGTGGGCTATGGAAGGAATGAGGTGGGACAGCGCATCTATGTAGAGGATGGAATAAAATGCATGAGTATAAGGGCTAAGAGAAGTGCAGAAATGAGGAGAGTTCCTGGATACTGTAGACCTGGGTGCTGACATATGTTTCGTGCAGTGAGACTGCTAGGCACGTTGCTCACACTCAGGTCAGTGGATATGTCTCCATTGCCAGCAAAAGGCATCTCTAGGTCACCCTCAAGTCATGGGGCCCGTAGACCATGGGTTAGCACATCCCTTGCATTACTTCGAGTGGACCTGCAAGGCAGACTTGTGGCTGTGTGTGGGACGGAGCGTGCTGTGCCCCTCACCAGCCCATGGAGCCCTGCTCTTCTTTCAGCCTTGAAAAGCCACAGGCCATGGGAATTCTGGTAGAAAAAAAAAAAAAAGTCAGGGTTTGGCACTATTAGTTCTTACTCCACACATAGGTCTCTGTATTGCTGTGCCTAGCTAATTAAAATGATGCTGAGATATGGTGAGAGAGACCAATAAACCTCTAGTAATTTATAATTTGCTAGGAGTAACTCAAAACTAAAGACTTATACATGTAATCACAGTTCATTGAAATATATGAAAATCCTTTCATTTGAAGAAAAAAACTTCTGCAGTGACACGGTGCAACTCTCCAGGTGGGAGATTGGACGCAGTGAGGCAGAAAGAGACTGTGCTGGCTGGCAACACAGGAGCAATCGAGGACACAATTTTTTTCCTATTTTAAAATGGTGCATGTTTAGCTCCAGCCAGCACCCTGAGTGAATGAACGGATGGCAGAGCCATGCTTCCAGATCCATAGCTCACTTGATTTCAGTAGAGGGGATTTAAAATGTAGACATTAATCTGATGAAATGAAGTGTGACAGAGAAGTAGATGACTTGGTTTAGCTGTGTTGTGGATGCACTAGATGTTGTAATCAATAATTTGTGTCCAAAACCTGAGGAGAACGTGGTGCAGCTGTTGGAACAGTACTGTTTTGCCAACAGTGCAAAGTTCAGAATACCAAATTAACTTAGTCAAGCCACAGCTGTAATGGGCTGTCCTTTAATACCTTTGTTGGAGACATGGATGTTGGGATGGAATGCACCCTCAGCAAGTTTGCCAACAACACCAAGCTGTGTGGAGCGGTCAACACGCTGGAGGGGAGGGATGCCATCCAGAGGGACCTGGACAGGCTCAAGAGTTGGGCCCAAGCCAACCTCATGAAGTTCCACAAGGCCAAGTGCAAGGTCCTGCATGTGGGCTGAGGCAATGCACAGGCTCAGCGGAGAATGGATTGAGAGCAGCCCCGAGGAGAAGGACTTCAGGTGTTAGCTGATGAGAAGCTCAGCATGAGCTGGTGATGTGCACTCGCAGCCTAGAAGGGCAACTGTATCCTGGGCTCCATGAAAAGCAGCATGGCCAGCAGGTAGAGGGAGGTGATTCTGCCCCTTTACTCCACTCTCGTGAGACCCCACCTGGAGTACTGCATCCAGCTCTGGAGCCCCCAGCATAACAAGGACATGGACCTGTTGGAGTCGCTCCAGAGGAGGGCCATGAAGATGCTCAGAGGGCTGGAGTATCTCTCCTATGAGGAAAGGCTGAGAGAGTTGGGGCTATTCAGCCTGGAGAAGAGGAGGCTCTGGGGAGACCTTATAGCAGCCTTCTAGTATCTGAAGGGGGCCTACAAGAAGGCTGGAGAGGGACTTTGTAAAAAGGCATGTAGTGATGGGACGAGGGGGAATGGCTTCAAACTGGAAGAGAGTAGATTTAGAATAGATACTAGGAAAAAAATTTCACTTTGAGGGTGGTGAGGCACTGGAACAGGTTGCTCAGGGACGTTGTGGAGGCCTCATCCCTGGAAAAGTTCAAGACCAAGTTGGATGAGGCTTTGAGCAACTCGGTCTAGCAGAAGGTGCTCCTGGCCATGGCAGGGGGGTTGGAACTAGGTGATCTTTAAGGTCCCTTCCAATCTAAACCATTTTATGATTCTATGATTAATGTAAGGAAAGGACACATAGCATGTCACCATCTCTGGAGAGCAGTGGCCTGTTCTTGGCCTACGACAGTGCTTTGTAAGTAAATGAATGTGGTCAAACATAGAACATGATACAGAGTCATGAAAATGGACTTTAATCCTTCAGGGGTGTCTTCTTTTTGCAGGTATCTTTTAGACAGCAGAGTGCAAACAAGCACAGGGTTGGGCATCCTGGCTCCAGGGAGCTCCTTTCAGCAGCTCTAGCCCACCGAGAGGCTCGCCTGAAGAAGTGTAAGAGAAAGACATTTCTGGCAGGGTAGGAGGGCTGAGAAGCAACCAGGACAGCCTGAAATAACTCACTTTCCTTTCTCGGCCATGGCAGGAAGGAAACTCACATTTTAGGATTTAAGCTGTTTACAAATATGGTTAAATTTATTTCCATTGTCATCTTGCAGTGACAGGGTGGCAATAGCCCTATTTTACACAGCCAGACCTGAGGCAGAGTAAGATTAAGGTTATATGGTCCATTTAATCTGGGTGCCCATTTTGCAATGCCTTTGGCTCAGTTACAGAGCTTAGTCAAATCTATATATAACATTATGTATGATCTCACTGGTACAAATACAGCCCTGTATGCTTAGTTCTGCTGCAAATTGCAGCAAAAATGCCTAAGTTGGCACCCAAATAGCAAGAGAAATGCTCTCTGTGATCATCTCTGTGAAGCTGGGCTTCTGTGGGGACTTTTTTGCATATGCATAGGAGCTTGAGGTGCAGACAAAGTTAGAATTCAGTTGTGCATGTGCACAAAGCTGCTGTTTTTCCCCTGCAGTCTTTTCTCTGTCACTAGACATCTAAATGTCATTTGCAACAAATTACAGAGCTTTCTTCATTAGCCAACCTTGATTCATCTCTGGAATGCTCTGTCTGTTCTCTTAAGAAATTATGTAGTTAACTCAAGATTATATATGCAAAAGAGAGTAAGTGCATGTGTGGTATTTTTATTTTAGTGCTGTCCAATTCTTAGAGACAGCAAAGCTGTGGAAGTAAGGATGAAGTACTTTCCTAAGGCCTCTAAGAAGAGTATGTGTGTAAGCCATGTACAAAAATCCAGCTTCATATTTCTTGATTTTTCACGTTTCCTGAAATGATCTTTGCTTTTCTGAATTTGTTTTTTCTTAGCTCTCCTGAGGTCATGCCCTTACTGCTTTTACTCCATTTGTCATCTGTGGGTGTTCTCTTCCCGGACCCACTCAAGTGTAAGGAGGTTCTCAATGACTTTTCCAAATCTTCAAACAGAGGAAAGTGACTTTGATCACTGCTTTCAGTTCATCATATCTTGCTTTGCAGTACTGTGTAGTCAGGCGAAGTACAGACATCTGCAGAGCAGGCAATGACAGAGGATATGGATTAACGTGGGAATTTCCTTGTGCTGGGGGCTGGACAGGTGGGAGTGGGTCAGTTTGCATCTGCCGTGCTGTGCAAGGCACGACACAACTTGGCTTATGGACACTGAAAGAAAACAAGAAGGCAGCAGAAGGCTGTCTCTGGACATGGCTTTGCCTTGTACTGGCTTTAAATATGAAAGACTAATTTGCAACACGGACAACGGCATGTTTAGCAAAACATAGTAAATATATTAACCCAAATCTTCTGAGGAAGTTTGATTAGGTCGATAATACCACCCCTGAGTCTGTCCTTCTCTATAGAGCAGATAAGTATGACATACTGTGAACATATCATTGTCCTTCATTATCAGAAGATGCAGAATATGAACAATGGCCTAAACAAATCCCAGGTGAGCAGACATAGTGCACTCTTCATTATAACAGGCCAGTGGCATTGGGCACGAGTCTGGTCCAGTGTATTGGATGGCCAAGCTAAGTGTTCCAAAATGCTCCATTTTCTGAAAACATGATGGGCATTGCAAACAAAGGGAATAATCATGATTTTTAAACACCAAAGGATATAACTAAGCAGGTTGATTAGATAGTGCAAAGACCGGATATCCTGTGTGTATAAGAAATACATAATGACTAGTGAGAGAGGTATTTAAAGATTAATTCATTTGTGCACATGGCCACATTTTGTTTTCATGTCTTACTTTCCATTCATATCTTCATCCATTTACTCCTTTAAAGCAATTGTTACTTTTCTTACTCTCTTACCTATCAGAGATTTGCACCCGAAATCTGAATGCCTGGTTTGAATTGTTATAGAATAGCTACTGCAAGTTTTTCAGAGCTCTTTTGCGCATGATTTTTTTTTTTTACTTCACATTTTCTGTCCAGAGCACTGTTGACAGCTCTCTCTCCTAGGAATTTCCATCATTTCTTTAGAAGGGGGAAAGAAGGTATTTCATGTCCTTGTGCTTAATAAGTAAAATTGAATAATTTATAAGCCTTATGATAAATCATATTTAAAGGAACAAGATCACATGTTTTGAGCTTTGAGTTTGGTCTTGGCAGGTTTGCAATATGCGAAGACAGTCCTTTAGTGGTCAGGAAGTCACTCATCTACACCAGGCTTTTAATGGAAAATTATTCAGCAAGCCAAACAGAAATTTCATATCACATCTCACAGATTCTAATCATTAAAGATATTTGGCACAAAACGGTCACTAGTGTGCCATAGACAGAATTAATAAGACCTCAGAGATGATTGGTACATTAGAACCTTGCTGCATGGTGGCCAGATGTGCTCCGTTATCTATCTGTGTGTTTATCTCTCTATCTACTTGAAGTTAGTTATATCTGTGATTTTCATTGGTGTAATAAATATGTTAATATGTGACCTTATTTTATGTAGAGAGACAAAAAAGGGCATTTTGCCATACAGCAAAATTGTGTAACACCTTCAGATTTTTGTTAAATATTACACTAATAGTCCGTAGCTAGTTATATGAACTTGATTTCCCCCCTCAAGCACAGCTTCTACATGATACATTTAAGCTGTGTAATTAGTGGTTTAGATAATAAATTGGTTTTCTATCAGTCTGTTTTGTTTGTTATTGCTAATGAAATTATTGTAACGTTGGGCTTAGCAAGTAGAGGAACTCTGTTATTTTACCTCATGTTTTAAAAGCTATTCCCTATTTGTGTTGCATACCAGATGTCACACTAATTATTATCTGCAGACAGGAATGCAAGCTCTGCTCTAAATGTAAAGCTTTTATAAAAGCGTTATGCATTAAATGGTGCAAACTACTGTTATGCTCTAGTATATTAATACTTTGAAATCTCCTCTTGTTGTCGTAGGAGCTCCTTGTATCTATGATTGTGAAACTGAAAACTGTGAAATTTTCAAAATTAATCAGATCTGGAGATCAAATGCTACCTTTATTCCCACTTACCCCATCTCATTGAAATTGGGTTTTATTATGGACGTGTGGCTTTTTCACTTCATTTGCTCTCTGAGATACCCGTATACAAATCTTTATACAAAAACAAACCAACTCTTGTTAATCTTCAAAACTTAGAGCAGGTTGGGGTTTTTTTTCTTGTGAATATAAGCAAAACTTGGTCCACAGTGTTTAGTTTAAGTAGGAATACCTTCAGCACATGGAGTTTTATACAGGTATTTTGATCGCTTTACAAGCCAAACTTTTTCAAACTCTCAGCACCTCTTTGCACTTGTAACTGATCTTTTGAATCAGTAAGAGACTCGGGGCTCTTCTCACTTCAGTTGAGGAAGAGAAAGAAGAGTGGACCATGAGTAGTTTGTGGAGTATACCTGTTATTTCACAATTAGGTCATCTATTCAGCTCTGCTGCTTATGTTGGGGTTTTTATTGCAGGGGGACTTTGGATGAAAGGCAAAATGAGAGGAAATAGGCTCTCTGGCAT
>NW_009648894.1:4451923-4472744 GCF_000708025.1 Charadrius vociferus
GACAGTAAGATACAGTGATTTGGCTTTATCAACCTAATTCTAACCGTTTTCTCCTTTTCAATTTCTTCTAAATCAATACGGAGCAATTAAAGCAATAAATTCCAGTGCTTTGAAGAGCAGTACATTTCAGTGCCATGATTCTGCATATGCGGAGCAAGAGTACTTTAAAAAGAAAAACCAAAATTGCTAACATTTGTAAAGGAGCCTTTAATCTTATTTAATTGAAGTAAAATTTGTATTCTGCTTGCTCAGAGAAGATTTCAGTAGCAAGATGGCTTGGCAGGTCATGCCTGTGTCGGTGTTTTTAAAAAAACAGAGTAATAGACTTCAGTGTTAGCATATCTAATTATCTAGGAATGACATGGAAGTAGCAGCCAATTTGCCTAAGCAGTGCGTGTATGGGGAATGTGGGAAAGACACCTGCTTGTGTGCTTTTGCGGAGCTCAAAACCAGGCTGGGACACATAGTTTCAGAAGATTCATCCCATGCCTTTTTCATATTGACACTCAGTAAGGTCCCAAGCCAAACTATTACAGTCAAAAGGTTTATTATTGTTGGGATTTTGGTGAGGAAGAACACAAAAATAGCAACATGTGTGGATTATGCCTTTTCAGATGTTTGTTTTTATGTAACTGGTAAAACTGCTGGGTTTATGTAGGATATGTTCTAGTAAAAATTATGGTCTTAAAGCTAGGCAATCTTATTTTTGGTAAAAGTAAGAAACATGTAAAGTGTTGTTCAGAGTTCAAACTAAACTCATATCAGAGCACAGAGATCTATGTAACTGAATTCATTTTCATTTTATCCAAATTTGTCTCTTACTGATTTTAGCTGAGATTCATAGCAAAATTAGAAGTTTTGAAATACTATAACAGTATAATATAGGTAATTTACAGCAGTTATAGACTATTGAAAGTGGAGGAACTGTTCTCATGAGATATCCAGTGCAGATTGTAGAATCATAGAATCAAAAAATGGTTTGGGTTGGAAGGGACCTGAAAGATCATGTAGTTCCAACCCCCCTGCCATGGGCAGGGACACCTTCCACTAGACCAGGTTTCTCCAAGCCCCATCCAACCTGGCCTTGAACACCTCCAGGCATAGGGCATCCACAGCTTCTCTGGGCAACCTGTGCCAATGTCTCACCACTCTCACAGTAAAGAATTTATTCCTAATAGCTAATCTAAATCTACCCTCTTTCAATTTAAAACCAGTACCCCTCATCCTATCACTACACTTCCTGACAGAGTCCCTCCCGTGTTTTATTTCAACCTGTTGCTAATGGCAGGGTTCACAGCCATTTGTGTCCTTATCCAAACCAGACCCGTAATAATTTGCTGATCACTACCATAGGGTGATGTCACTGATCACCAGTTCTGGCTACAGAACAATAACAAGTATTGGCAAAAATAAGTATGAAAAAGAACTAATTTTCTATTACACTATATTTGCAGTTTTTACTGCAAAATTCAACAAGGCAAAAGCAGTGTATGAGTAACAATGGGATCACACTCAACTTCTGAAGCTGGTCCAGAGCAGTACCAGCATTGCAGGGGTCTATCATGGAATTGCATGTTGCTGAATAGGCTCAACTACTTCCAACCATCATCAACCCAGACTGGAAGGCAAGAGGTGCAGGCGCCAGCTCTACTCATAGTTACGTGGCAGAGCTGTGGGTTTTTTTTCCTGGAAGGAGAGTTTTTTCAAATTATTTCATTTGTATCCAAAGCAAAATGATGTCACAGCAGACTGTCTACTGGAAAATGAAGTCAGAGTACTGCTGGGATGAGTTATCTCTAACAGGATAGTTTAAGCTGATTCTGACCCTTTACTCCTTCTCCTTTCTTCCTTTACTCATTTTTCTCCTAACAACACGTCATTTTTTGTAATTACATTAGGCCCTCAGAAATGACTCATCATATTATGGGCAGCAGCAGAATTAACTATCATGAACAGAGGAAATTTTTTAACCCAAAATATATTGTTATATCTGAGTTATAAACCTTTGAAATGAAACTGTTTTTTTAAAAAGCTTGTAGTCTAGTAGCAGCAGTGGTATCTGCCTCTATAACAAGAACCAGAGCTACAAATAAAAATACTTGTTATTTTAAGTGATGTCAAACTTCTATAGCACCAATTTGAAAAACAAGCAAAACATTATTAGGCATTGTCTTAAAGTTTGTCAGTTGAAAAGCTGAAACACCATGAGTGCAAAGGTTCCTGATCTGGAAAAAAGAAGTGTGTCAAATGAAAACCAAACATATCATGTGCAGTGACAATATCTGAAAGAGTTTGAATGATTACGTGTGTACATATATCCGTGTATGAGTATATACTGTCTTTGCATAGATACTCACACATACAGAAGATACTATAGTTCTTCAAATTTCCTTCCTTTTTCATATATAAAACTAATTGCAAATTATTTCTTTTTGTTCTTCTCACAGCTGAATTTTTATTCCTCTTGTGGGGTGTTTATCTCTGCTATGCAGTGCGGACAGTCCCATCAGCATTTCATGAGCCACGTTATATGGCTGTTGCAGTTCACAATGAGCTCATTATCTCTGCTATATTCCATACAATTAGGCAAGTGATCTGTAGATCTAGTAATTAACTATTTATCTTTCAGGTTTCATACGGTGCAACTTAAAATGGGTGAATGGGAGAGGATGCATAATGGAAGGTCTCATAAATATTTAATTCTGCAAATTAAGTGATTACTAAGCTTAAAACTGTTCCCATAGGATTCAATAATATGTACAACTTGTTAATTGTATAATTAGGAATATTTTTTTTCAGTTTAGCTAGCTGATATGGTTTTGGGTCAAAGTTCAGTATATATGATAAATTAGATATAGCAAAACTACTGTCTGTCTTCAGTCATCTGCATACTGCTCACTGGTTTGTATCCCTAGAAAAACAGCAGGTAAGAATGTTGGTTTATATGAACTTTTCCTGGTGTGTAACAGATTGGCAAGGTGCAGCTGTATGTTAAGATAATTTTACTGTTTTGTGCATGAAACATAGTGTTTTATATGCTGACATAAAAAATTGTTATGCATATGATGCTGTAACAGTAATATAAAGCACGTGTTTTCTTATAAAGTTTATAATGAGCTTTACAATTCATACTTGTAAATTATTAGAGTAGTAAGAAAGAAATAAGGGTCTTTGCCAGAGCTACATGAAAATTACTATATATGGCTTTACTACAGAGTACACTGTAAAAATGAAGTGGTCCTAGAAAATTCAAAATAGCAAGATAGTGTGAATTTCATCTCATGCTGTAAGAGATTCTTATGACTTTCTTATGACATTCTTAGAACTTCCTTTGCCTCCTGGCAGACCTTATCTACTAAGATTATTTTTTTTTTTCACATTGCTTCATTGACAGTCTTCAAATACTCTTCTCTGTTCCTTAGTCTGTCTTGGAACTCACATTTCTCTCTGCCTTTTGTTTGCTTCCATGAGGCATCGTTTTTTTCTGAGTAAACATCACCAAAGCAAATCTTTCATCTCTACTCCTTCCAGGTGCTCTTTTCCCCTAACATTGTTCTGAAGTTTGGTGCACTTTTCAGGCTTGCAACCTGTTGTTTCCTTAACTTTCTCCTAACCCCATATATCAGCATCCACACAGTCTCAAAATCTTCTTTACTCCCTAACGCAAACATCTGTAAAAATAATGTTTAAAATCTGTATTTGATGGAAGCATTTTTCTTTTCATTCTTGATGGATATAAAATTCAATTGCAATACTTTCGAATTTGTTATAACTAATATGACAGCTTCTCAGTCAAAATTTTCCGCCGTTGATTAATGTTCCTAAACCATATTTTGGGCCATGTTAGAAGATACAGGTCAGTGCCTCAGGAGAGCTATTATGTTGACTGCAAGTTTCTTTTAACAATAGGACAGAATGAAAATAATCTTTGATTAAAGAGAAGGGAAAAGGGGAAAATGTGGCATTTTAATACATGCCTTATGAAGGAGACACAAAAGGGTTAGGTCTTTCAGTTTATCCTAGTGAGGATCCTGTTTCTTCAGCCTAAGGTCTGCTGATTTTGTTCTTCCTTCTTTTTTTAAAAAAAATGTACATTTTATATTGATTCTTTGCCCTCTGTCTGATACATGCTGGTTTGTTGAAGAACTATCATGTACTGTTTATGAATAGGAATGAGTAAAATGCACTGGAAGTACATGATCCCTTCTGAGATTATGCCCATTTCTATATACACAGGTCTTAATCCTGTCTCTTTGAAGTTCACATTTCTTTTCTCTTTTTTTTTTTTTTCATTTCTGTCTTCCCTGCCAAGTTCTGAATGTAGCTGAAAAATCGTAAATGTAAGACTCAGATTTATATGACATATCTGAGTTGTCATGAAGTTGAAAGCACTGGAGCCTTGAAGGAAACCTACTATTACAAGGCAGCCATCCAGTCTGAAAACTCCCGAAGCTCATACAAGATTGATGTGAGCGCTAAATAAAATCATGAACTGTTTGCATTTTGTTTTCCTTTAAAACTATTATTCCCATTTCAGAAACACAGGATTCTTGATTATCTTCAGATCAGCATAGCATTAAATTCCTGCATTGCTCTTTCTCTTCTATTACTGAGAAAAACAAAATTTATATGGAAAAAATCTCATTTGAGTAGAAACCCCATCTCTGATAGTTTTGAATGGCTACTACAGTTCTATTTTGTTTTCAGGGGTATGGTGTGGATACCTTAATTAGTCAAGGTTTCACACATAAAACAAGCAAAAAGCCTCCGCAGAATTTGGGGATTGGAGCTGTTAAAGGTTAGCCGAAACTGGTGGGCATCGGGACCTGGGAGCTTTCTCCCATCTCTGTCGGATGTTGCTGCTGCCGCTTCTGTTTGCTGGCGTAGCCAGGCCGAGCACATCCACTACGGGCCACATGTACAGCACAGGTCCAACATGTACAGCCCGGTCCTGTTCCTCCTCTGCATCTCATCAGGTTCACCAATGAAACATGCACCCTGTGTAGGTTCACAAGCACACTACATTGTCCAGTCCTTCAAATATCAGCACAGTCCTTAAGCCAGTCTAATCTTAGCGTTTGGGGCCCCGTACTCAGTCATGGGCTGAGACCTTGGGTCTTCTCAGATGCGGGCCTCCCACGCGCTGGCTACTCCAGCCTGAAGTTTGCTCATGACTTGCACATGCACACATGCACAGCGTAGAGAATGAGATCACACGGAAGCTGGGAGATGGATTTAATGAGAAGACAGGAGATACTGCAGTGATCAGACACAGGGCTCAGTCGGTGATAACTTGCTTACATACCACTAGCCCCTTTTATCTCCCCTTCTTTACAAGCTTGTTCTTTCCCCACCTACCTTAGCCCCTATCTGTCTCTGTCCTTGTCTTTTCCCAAATAAACAACTCACCCCTCATTACTTGTTTCCTGTTGGTCCCAGTTTTGCTCCGTCTATACTCAAATTTGGTATTTCTGCTATCGTTAGCTAGGTACTCACAGCCTTATATGCTGTTACGGATATGGTTACATGGGTACCGCTGACCTTGGAAGTTCTACTCCCCCAAAGGCCCCTCAGTGCTCCCTTCAATTACCTGTGAATTATCTTGCCCAACTTTCAAATGAACTCCCTGTTAACCACATGTGATATCTTGCCATCCCTCACAGCACTGTCTGTAACTTTTGTTCACTTTTTGCTCTTTTTTGTTATATCCAGCAGTTTCTCATGTCATCTTCAATAGTTCTCACGTTGTGTTCAGTTAGCTAAACCTCAACATGAGCCTCTTTGTATCCCTGCATATCTCAACAGCAACATCTCTGTAAGAAATAATTCTAATATTTTATTGTGTTCATGAAACATTTCATTTACAAAGTATTAATCAAGAAACGATGACTGTATTATTATGGCATATAAGCCAGTGTTTCATGCCAGGCTATTTCCGTTAACAAAAGCTTCTGCAAAATGTGCATCTGTGGACTTGGATAAGTTGCAAATGTCATTTCTATCTGAATGATTTTTGTAAACCTGCGAATTACAAGCCAGTGTTACATCCATTCATCCATTGCGCTGCTTGCCATTTCTGTCTTTGGGAGCTCACGAAAGCAGACAAGCCAAGCATGCTCCAGCTAGCTTTAACTGCAGCGCTTGTTCTACCACTCTTTTAGAAAGCTCAGCAAGGAATTGCTTCATATGGGGGGCTCAGCCACTCATTCCCTAGCTTTCACAGGGCTCTTGGGCCCTGCCATCCTGCAATCAAGACCATTTCTCTGCTCCCCGCTAAAATGCATTTCAGCTCAGTTCCCTCTTTGATGGCTTATCAGCCGCACTCTGTAGCTGCGATCTATGAACATCCTGTATTTTTGAAGTGCACTGCAATTTATCATGGTACATGTGCTTACTTAACCTAAAATCATCCGTTCAAATCCTTAATGTGTGTAAACTGCCATAACTCAGTTCAGGTCAAAGACACTGTGACAATATAAAGATCAAAAAAACCCCAGCTAAATAGAGTGAGAATGGTGGAATAAGCAGTATCCTTTAAGGTCTGTTGTTTCTTTTTGTATTTTGTTTTGGCTTGTTTTGTTGTTTTTCCGGAATTGTTTTGAAAGCGTGGTATGTAAGTAAAGCATGTGGATGTAATTTTTAGTCTGTATGAAAGCAGTACAAAACAAACCGAGTTGTGTTTGACCTTTCAATGAAAAGAATCCTAAGGAATATTAAAAATGTTAAATCTAATGTACTGGAGAAAAGGCAGTGAATTGCAACCCTGAATTCTGTTTTCAGATTCATTCTTGCTTCAAGACTTCAGTCTGACTGGATGCTGATGCTGTTCTTTGCACACACACACTTGACTGTGACAGTCACTGTTGGGCTGCTTCTGATCCCTAAGGTATTCGAGTCTCCTGTCTCTTTTCTTTTGCCAAGACTGAGGAAGATAAATGTTGTGATGCAGAAGCAACGCTTTATAAAATTAGCAAGGAACTGATAGAAAAGGAAGACGTAAACTTTGACTCTGTTACTTAAAAAGCTGTATATTTTTTTATTTTAAAGACTCTTACACATTTTCAAAGATTCTCTCAGCTTTCAAAATTCATGGGTTTTAAAGTACTTAAAATTTTGCTGTGGTTAATACAAGAAGGAAAGAATCCTGCCTACCAATGCTTATTTCAGGTATTTGGGGGACCACGCTGCTGCCAGAGTTAACTGAGATCAGACAAAGAGTTTAGGCGAGGGGATAGAAAGACGAGGATGGACTGTTAAATAAAACTGGAACGGGGAGCTTTGACGAGCCATGAGATAGAGAGGTTGGGATTTAAACCGAACAGTGGTTACAGGCTGAAAAAGGAGAGGCCTTTGCGAGTCAGAGCCTGGGACGGACAGATGCTGTATAGAGAGACAGACATGGCTTATGATATGGAGCCAGGTGCAGTGCTGGGTGAGAAGATGAGTGTGTATGGGACAGGAGAAGATGGAGGATAACAGGAGGCAGGGAAGAGAAACTCTGAGCACTGCGGCACACCTCCCGTCAGGTGCTGGGAGCGAATCAACAATATATCAGTCTCACCAGGGGCAGGAGAACCGCAGGCAGCTCCACCTGTCTCTAGCACCAGTCCCCAGGATTTGAATGGAGCTTTCTTCTTAGACAGTGCCCTAGCAAAGCGAATGATTTTATAATGGCTTTTGAAATGACCAATAATATTAATCAAGTAGTCACGAGTCAAAGAGAACAGTAAAGGTGAAAGCTACATACGAAGGAAGGACACTAAGCGGTTCCAGTTGATGCAACTCAGGTTAATGAAACTGCTATTCCTGTCTTTTGCCCGCGTGTCAGATCCCGGTATGCTGATAACTGTCAAATACACAGTCATAAACAGTTACACAGTCATAACAAGGGGACGCATTGATGCAGCCTTAATACTGAATAATCTTGTTTTGTTTTAAATTACTTTTCTGGTCTTTAGCAATAATCTTACTATTTTATATCTTATATTCATACACTTTATTGTATATCTTCGAAGTTGTCTTTCTATACTAACCTAGAAAAATTGTTGACCATTCTGAAGCTGTCTCATAACTACTGATCAACATTTCCATTTTTAGCTTATTGTCTATGTAACACGACACAGACTTTTCTTCCAGCACGACAAAGAATTTAGGCAATCAAGAGAAGATTCACAAGGTTTAGTTCCATTCATAAAGTTCTGAGGCCAGATGACTGAGTGGACAATAGTAACTACAGATGAATGAATCAGTATGAATAAATAAATAGCTGACAACCTCTCTCCAACTCTTGATCTGAGCATTTGCTAAAACTTAGGAGAGAGAGATTAACTTTTCTCCTTTTTTATTTGTTTCCTTTTTTTTGTTTCCTTTTTTTTTTTTTTGCCACCTCATCTCTTCCTTTTCAGGGTTATGATCTAAAATGGGAGAATTGCTTTCTGCAGGATTATTCAACAGTATGGAATATAAAATACAGTCTTTTGGTTTTAGCAGTCTAATTGGAAACACTGGCTGAAATTCTATTTCCATACTAGCTTAATTTAAATGCAATGTGAATAGGTTCAAATAAGCATCAGAATAAGTGGGGTTTATTTTCCTTATGCAAAACTCTAAGATTTATCAAGTTAAGCCATCATTAATAAGAGTTTCTGCCATGTGGTACTGATACTCTATAGGACACTACTTATGCCAGCAGTGCCTATAGCTAGTATTTTAAGCTCAGAAAATCACCTGAAGTCCATAGAAGGATTGTTGTGTCGTAAAGACTATTGATGTAAACTCTTACAGCGATGTGAAGTAAACTTTTGCACTGATGGCAACATCTTTTTTATGAATACTTATTGCAGTTTTCACATTCAAGCAATAACCCAAGAGATGATATAGCTACAGAAGCTTATGAAGACGAGCTTGATATGGGTCGATCTGGGTCCTATCTGAACAGCAGTATCAATTCAGCATGGAGTGAACATAGTTTGGATCCTGAAGATATTCGGGTATATAACTCACTTAAATAGCATTTATTTTCAAGAACAACACATTTTCCTACAAGTAAACTGTGAATTGCATCCATTTAACTTTTTGGCAGATGTTAGCTGAAACAGGCCAGCATAGGTCTCTCGAATTTTGTGGTATCAGGTCACATAAAATTTCATGGAAAATATTCACTAGTGTGAAGAGAAGCTGCGTTATTAGTTGTAGTAAAAGTCATACTGAAAGATAAAGAGGAAGAATCATCCACAGCAAGAGTTGTTTATCAGGTTACATAGGCTCTTCGAGTTATCTTGAATTGCAAACAGGATTTGGTGTCAGTGTGATTAGTCATTTGTATGTAACATATACATAACTATCCATAACTATATAACATAAAATTTTAAAAACACGTGATTAACAGAAAAAAATACTTTATTCCTTACATGATAAAAAGGCTTATGTTCCCAGAATAAAGGATAGCTAGAGAGTTCAGTAGGAAAGCGCACACCACAGCATTGTGAAATCTGAAACATACAGCATGAATGTCCATGAATTGTGCATGCTGTATAATGCACAGCTGTGGAAGGTAACATGTTTGTGCACAAGGGTTGAACTTGTTTTTAAAGTGGAAAAAAGTGGGATTCAAGTTGATGGAGGAACAGCATATTCAAGAATTAGAAAAGACAGTGAAATAAATTTAAGGCCATTTTTAGAGCAATGGGTAGTGCAATAATCAGTCTGCTTGTTTGACTGTACATACTAGTTTTGCCCTTCACTTTGCTTTGCAGGATGAGTTGAAGAAATTATATGCCCAGCTTGAAATCTATAAAAGGAAAAAGATGATTGCTAATAACCCACATCTTCAGAAAAAAAGGTGCTCTAAAAAGGGCTTGGGGCGCTCGATAATGCGACGTATTACAGAAATCCCCGAGACGGTCACCAGGCAGTGCTCCAGGGACGAGAAGGACCTGATGGAGCACAGTGCCGTGAAGAACACGGCCACGCTGAGAAAAAACCCACAGGATTCCACGAGTTCTGCAAAGCCAAAAGAAGAGACTTTGAAAAACAGAGTCTTTTCATTAAAAAAGTCCCACAGCACTTATGATCATGTTAGGGATCAAACAGAAGAACCAAATAGCTTAACTACAGAAAGCGCAGAAGTTATAGCTGCTGAGAATTCACTTCTGGATTCCTTGAATGGTAACAAATTAACCAAAAATGCTCCAGAAAAAGTTGAAGCTGTCTCCACTGAATCGGTCCCTTTGGTGTGCAAATCAGTAAGTGCACATAACTTAAGTGCCGACAAGAAGCCTCTGCATCCAAGAACATCTGTGTTACAAAAATCCCTCAGTGTTATTGCTAGTGCCAAGGAAAAGACTTTGGGACTAACGGGTAAAACACAAAGTCTAGAAGAAAGCGCTAAATCTCATAAATCTCAGCAGAAGGGTAAGGAGGCCAGCAAAAAGCACTCAGCCTCCGATAAAGGGGAGCATAAGGATTCCCACCGGAAGAACTCTACCCAGTCTGAGGACACAAAGAAAACCCATAAATCTGGAATTATGAAACAGCAAAGGGTTAGTCAAACACCTGCAAATCCTGACACAGGCCCAGGTAAGTCACTGCACAAGGACAATTTCGACATAGGAGAAGTTTGTCCTTGGGAGATATATGACCAAACTCCTGGTCCTGTGCCTTCTGACTCTAAAGTTCAAAAACATGTATCTATTGCTTCCTCAGAGCCAGAGAAAAACCACCCTTCCCAATCAAAGGGGAAGTCTCATCATAAGCTGAAGACACCTGAAGGCTATCAACAGTCAATTCAAAAGAGCTCAGAGAAGGTGGAGGCAGTCACTCGGGAGGCACAAGAGCAGCAGGTCTTTGAAAATGAGAAAAAACAGTCAAATTCCAAGACTCAGGTCTCCCCTGGGCTGAAGTGTGAGAATGTTAATAGATATGCACCTAATGCTTGTGCTGGGGAGCGGGAGGAGCTACCCCAGAAAGCAGCAGAAAAGGAAAACCTCAATAAATTGGCGGAACAGAAAAAAAATGTCTCTTCTGAGGGAAACATGCTTTCATCTGACTCCCATAAGCCAAGTAGTTACTTACAGCAACCTTTAGCATCTCGAGCTGAAGTCTGCCCTTGGGAGTATGATACACCAGATTTACCAAATGCAGAAAGAAGTGTAGCTTTATCGAACACCTCTGCTATAAGTGCAAATAAAACAGCAACACCTCGAAAATAAGAGGCTTTTGGACTGAGGAGAGTAGCAACATTGAGAAGAAAGACAACGTTAAAGACAGAGGGGACTTAGGCCAAAAGGATCTGAAATTCCTAAGGAGCATCACTTAAATCAAGGGAATCAGCACTACAAATAAGTAGGAGTTAAGCAAAGTAAATTATCATTAATGTTGTTATTATTTATTTGTTGAGTGCCAACAGTGTGGTTAGCAGTGCCCAGAATATGGTCCCTGCTCCAAGGATTTTACTGTGTCAATGAAAGCAACCTGCCTTTGTGAAATCATGTCTCTTTCAAAAGAAAAAAAAATACGATGGTAACAAATGCACAGTGTAGATCTTAACCGAGTTATTTCTGAATGCCGCAACTGGCTTTAACTTGCCCTTGGGACTTTAAAGATCCAGCAGAAGTAGGGCACAGGAAATGTCCTGATGGCAAAAAGGGGTATCAATGAGCAGCTTAGTAAAATGACGACTTTTCACTTTACATATTTAATCTAGATAGCACTGCTAACTCAATGCATCCCAAAAATACATTTTATATGATTGCTCTCATTTTCTTATTACCGTGTGTTTAAGTACATTGTTGTGTCTCATATTAAAGCATTCCAGATTGTATAATTTTTGCAAATAACTTTGATATTATGTGACACAACAACACATTTATGCAATCTGCAGATACTTTCTTCTAATCGCAAGTTAAAATACCTGCTATAGACTTTTTTGTTTATATATAAAATTGCAGTAATCTCACTGGCTATGGAAGCCGTAATTCGTATTGGGAAATTCCTTTGGGCTTTGGAGATTATTTTTTTTTCTTTCCTGTGATTTATATAGTGATTTTTTTTGTTTACTCTCTGTTATTTAAATTTATAGTTTGATACTGTATTATTCAGGGGTTTTATATGCGGTAAGTTACTTGTTATGCACTTCCCTGTTAATGCTCATAGACTTTGTTAATAGTGGAAATTCAGTCGTCTTAGCTGCATATTCTGGTAAGTCTTAGGACAACTTATCTGTTGTTTGTTACTAATTGGAAAATATCATCTAACAAATCAGAATTCTTACTTTAAACATGGTGATGACCTTGTTCAGTATTTCATACTGAGCATATCCTGCTAAATAAGACAAGCAGGAACGACAATGAATATACCCCAGAAATGATCACCTGTTTTACTAAAAGCATACAACCCCAGGAAATGTTTTAGCCAGCTCATATAGAAAAACAGTATACTGTTTATTCCCGTTGGCAAACCTCCAAAAATTGGCCTTTAAGTGAGGAGAGAAGTCCAAAATATTACTCTTCCCCTATATATGCAATTGTAAGAGATAGTAAGAATGGAAATTATGGCATCTCTCTCCCACTCTCCAAAATGCTTTGGTTTTGTTTTTTTGTTTTTTTTTTTAATTTATCTATGCATACATTTACAGTAAAAGTTAATGTTTAATACAGTGCTAATTTTCAGTAATAGCTACAGTCCTCATTATGCATATGGGCTTAATTCATAGATGGCCCATTCACAACTATGATCCTTAGTAGTGGTACACCATCAAGGTCTGAGGACATATTGTAAAGATTCTGAAGAGTATCACTAATAGTAAAAACCCCTCACTCATCTAAATGTGGTACCAGTAAAGTGCTATTCACTAGAATTGGCTATATATACAGTACTCCAAAAGAACTAAAGTCCTAAAGAACTTGTGCAATTTGAGAGAAGTGATGGGATTCAGTGGAAGAACATGAAATGAGGATGATTGAATAGAATGTGTTGTTTAATATATATATAATATATATATAAAATACATATATAATGTACATATATATACATATGGGACATATTACAGATCAAGACTGGAGAGAGCGGAGATGAGGTTGAATTTGGTTGGGGATTTGAGATAGATGAAACTAGGAATGGTTAAGAAATGTATACCTATTCTTATGAGGGTCGTTAAGTTGTTAACCTGATGACAACCTTTGAAGATGTCGATATATGCTATTTGAAGATGTTAATCTCATCTGAGGATTTTTTTTTTTTATTTTGGTTTTCTTACTTGAAAAGGGAAGATATCACATGCACCAATACATTAAAACAATGATAAGGCTGCAAAATGAAGCATTTGAGTTAGAAATGCAAGAAGTTATGTTACCTATAAAATTTTAATTCTGTATTGTTTTGTATATGCATTAAGACATTGCTTCTAACCACACATTTCTGTATTTTTCTTTCTCATGGCATCCTTGTTTTAATTACTGTAGAGAATGAATAACATAACAGGGTGAGGAAAATGGCTGCATATCAGACTCATTATTGCAACTGTTGGAATGTAGACAGTAAACAAGGCAGGAAAAGGATGTTTTTGTAGTTGTAGAACCAAATGCTGCCTTGGAGAACGGGAATTGATCTCTATTTCTGCCATAACATCCCAGTTATGCTGAGTAAATCATATATCGCAAAATTCCTTTAATAAGATCTCCTAGGCTACTTTTTTACTAGCAGGACAGTCTCCGAGTGCAAATGGTACATCATGGCTTGTATCTATGTGACTAGACACACATCTCAAAAGAGGGTGGTCTTGTCTATACTGCTGTCTAAGGACAGTCCCTGGCCTTTGTCACCGCTGAGCCATGACCTAGCAACGTTCAGTCATGAGTTAATTGTCATGGCCCAAATAGAGCCCATGGCACAACAACGTTAAAAAGATATGGATAGTTATGGCACAGTGTTTGAGCTGATATGCAAGACTTCTTTAGTTTGCCAGTGAGGATGTATCTTTACTGTGTGTTCCTCTTTTCTTGGTGCTCGGTGTGTGACCTGATATTTCACTGGCAGAAAGGCTGGTGCCTGTACCTGCATCTGAAGCGAACATAAACATAGCATGCCCTGCATTGTGATAAATACTTTGAGAAAACAAGCAAACAGACTGATCAGGCTCATGGCATCTCAGATTAGGCATCCAAGATTAATAAATAGTTTTTAATATCTTTCTATGCCTCATCATCCCCTTGGTGAAATGAAGACACCATAAGCACTGTGAAAATGTCATTACTGTGAACTTCTCAAATGCTCTGCTGGGAAGGGCCTTAGGAAAACAGATGAGGAAATAATAATAAATTAATATTCATAGCAGGGTTTGAATATTGTGTGGGAAGGAAGGCCTGAGGCGAAGCACAGAGCTGTGAGGATCTATTGAACAGCTGCTCAGTAACTAGCTAGCTGACAGACTTCTCAATGCTGAAGAGCATTCCTGTGCAATGAATGAGACAGGATAGACAGATATAAAGAAGTTGAAGATAGATATATGGGGGGATGGATGGATGGTTGGTTGGATTGATAGAGACTCATCCATTCTACAGCTTGAATTCACCTTGCATGAGAGAGATCTTGGGGAAAAAAAAATAAAAACAGATGTAATGGGTAGCCAAAATGCTGTAGTGGGTCTGCAGTCTCACAAGAGCAGGATGTGGTAAGTCTGCAGATCAATCACCTTGAGTTCAGAAATGGGCCTGCCTGTTGGAGGGGTCATTATTTCTGACTTCTTAATAGAAACTTCTGGCCTGAATGAAAGTAGCACTAGAGACCCTTCTTTGGCATTTCTACACATGGGGGTGTTCGCATTTGAAACTATAATAGCCTTGGATATATACAGCCATATACAATTCAGGTTCATCTACTCTATCTATTGTCAAAGGGCTTTTAGAGGAGGAGGCAGTAGACAGTACACTGTGCAGGCACACGA
The DNA here is from genome assembly GCF_000708025.1 of Charadrius vociferus. NCBI lineage: Eukaryota > Metazoa > Chordata > Aves > Charadriiformes > Charadriidae > Charadrius > Charadrius vociferus. Next base: position 4,466,865 of record NW_009648894.1, read on the forward strand.
GAGCCCGGCCAGCTTCTTTTCCTAGGTCCCAATGCTGATGGATTGATTTGAAGCCCAGAACATTAAGTTTTTAATCTGCTTTGTTTTTCTTCTTTCTTTCTTCTGGCGTTAACTCTTGACATCGGTTCATTTCTGTTAGTCACATAAATGGCCATTCCCCCTTTGAAGGTCATTAAAATGAGTAGCCACAAAGACCCTGCAGTAATGAGCTCCTCCATCTAATTAGACTATGAGCAAAAACATTTTAAATGATTGTGCAAGTGTGCATGTGAGTAGGTACGTACAAACATATCCATAACTTTTAAACGTATTCAGGATGGACTATGTCTATCGCTTGTGTGGAGATGGATAGAATAGTGATAGACACATGGGCAGACAGATAAATAGAAGATAGATTCTGCTAACATATTCCTGTATAATAAATTGTTAAGCTACAAAAGAAAGCAGAAGTCCCTGTGTACAATGTATAGATTTTCTTTAATGTGAGTTATTGAGAAAAGACAGAGCTGTCCCTTTAACTGGAGAGCTGCAAACAGCTGTTCCTTATGTATACATGCTTGCTTGGTCTGAAAGTTTTGGTAAGTCAGTGCATAACTGACAGATTTATCTCCCCAATAAGCAATCAACATTGTAATAAAGGAAAAATGCTTTCAGTGCACCTTTGAGAGTGCATCAGAAATTAAACTAAACATCAATTATAGTTTGTAAATGAATAGTGGCTCAGAGCCCTAATACTTCTCCTGCTCCTCCTCCTCCCTCTAAAGCCTCCCCCAACCAACTGCAATGGCTGGAGGTGCTGTGTAGTGAGTTTGATGAACAGCTCCTTCTCATTCGTACTCACACAACTCTTTCCTTATCAGCTGGAGAAGAGTCCCATCCTTACTCTGTGGACCTGAAGTCTCAGAGCCTGGCTGCTTTGGAGTATAACAGAGAGTAGATAGCAAATAATAAACTTTTGTTTATTAAATAATAAACATCCACTTTCCTCTGGGAGCCCTAAGCACCCCTCTAATGGTGTCTTCCTCTCCTTGGCTTACTTTGCCTGTCTGTCTGTATCAGGTCCTTCAGAGTGGAGAGGACCACAACAAACTAGTGCTGATCTAAACTGAAACATCCCAGGGGTCAGGCATGCTTAACACACCTGGAAAATTGTTCCCATATTGTCTCAACTCTGGCACTCAAATTAGTGGCCTCTTCCATTACACTCTGAGCTTTTGTCTGTAGCCCATAGTTACATGGGAATGACAATCTCATATTGTCCAGGGACATGAAACAAAATGTATTGCCACTAGATCATGCAAAGTAAAGGACATAGCCTAATTCCATGGGCTACAGGGAGAAAGGCTCAGGTAGAGAGTTTTCTTAGGAAATTTGAAATCAGGTTAAAAGTAAAAAGTAAAAAAATATCAAATTTAATCAGAGTACTGGTAATAGCAGCAAGCAGAGCTCTACCTCTCTCCTGAGTGCTTTCTAATAATTCCTCTGTCTGGTGAGAATCTTCCTATTTACCAAAAGAAGAATCAGAAAAGAAACCCCCAAAAACTTTGAGCTGAGAAATAACTCTCTTCATCCATGGATCCTAAAGCCCTGTGCAAAGGAGTCAGTGTCCTGCTACAAGAAGGGGAGCCCAAGGCACACAGCTAGGTTGATCCATGGTTGTCCAGATGGGGCAGGAACATGGGAGTGGAATTTCTTACCCTTATACCTCCTTACTCTTGGACCTGCTCATTTCTCTGTATGAACTTAAGGAGAGATGTCTTTTTTATTATTAAATGAGAAACTGCCAGATTGGGCAGGGCATGTTTGAGGCACATTGTGAGCAGTTGCCGAGCAATATTTTTCTGATGCACCTCAGGGTCTGTTGTTCTACTGCTATGTCTTATGGAGTGCTGCCAATGCACTTTAGACTTGATCTGCAATGCCCCTGGTCCCAGGGCCCTGAATAACTTTGCTGATGTCCCAGTTTCTTGATGTTTCTGCTCTTTCTGTTTCAGCTTCTAGGTTGAAACTCTGTAGACCATCACGACCTGCCTGCTGCCTTGCATCTCCCACCCCACCTTTCTGCCACCACACTGTGGTCTTGAACTGCCACAATGTGTTTTTAATAACAGAATACAAGCTCTACCCAACTCTCAGCTCTTATCCTGAGCTTCACCCCCTCCTGTGTCCAGTCCTCATTCCTCACTGCTTTTCTCACCTTTAATCTCTCTCCTTTGGCTCCCCTGTTTCTTTTCACAAGCTAGGAGCCAGAAGTTTAGTAGGGAATAGAAATATTTAATAGTGAAGGTAATTAACTAATATGACCCTCATCATATGGTGTTATCTTCTCTCTTTTTGGCATCCTCAGAGAAGACTGGATGTTTTTCCAAATGGGATGTCCACCAGCAACTTTCGAGTGGACTCCCTGCAGGAATCTGGAATGAAATTCAATGTCCATGTTGTACCAAGTGTCAAGATATTCCTTTAGGCTATATAAACCTATGGTCCTAAGAAGCACTCACAGTTTGTAGTCAAAGCTAGAATGCTCCTTGCTACATTTATATGGGACATTTCACACTGTCAGTGTGAAAGTCCACCTGGAATGCATAGAACATCCAGCAGTTGTGGTTGCTCACACCTGGGGTTTCAGACCATGTTGAGCTGAGTGGAGGGAAACCACGGTGTCTCTGTGGACATAGGAGAGGTTCTTCACAGCATGCTGGAGTCATTGTCCCATGGGAAGAAACTGAAGCTGCCACACCAGTGGGTATGGGGAACAGGCACATGCCAAGGAGACACACGTGGGAGACAAGGGAGGGGCATGGAGCAGAACTGGCCTGACAGTGTTTGCTGCTTGATGGCATGCAAAGAGCCAGCAGATCCAGGTGCTCACTGCTCTCAGAAAGAGGTGACTGGAAGAAATTAATTTCCAAGTGCACCAGTAAGGCAATTCCTCCAACTTTATCTACATTTATTTGACACCTTGGGGTAATCATTTGGCCTCTGCTGCTCCATCTACATCCTCGTTTTTCTAATTTCTGTCATGTCTTCCTAATTAATATTGCCCAAACCTATCCTTTCTCTCTCTTCTCTGTTAAAACATTTTCCTAGAACATGTCTGTCTTTGTATTTCACTAGTTTAACGTCTTCAAATGTCTTTTTAAAATGTCTTGTGTGACAACAGTGAATGCTCCTGAAATTAGGACTGTATTGTAGCATCACCCTACAAGAGAGGTAGAGTTAACTATATGTGGGCAGCGTGAAGAATGGTTCTTCTCAAATTGACTACTTGCCTTATCAGCCTTAATAGTGTTGTTTTACTGGAGTTTTCTTTTTGCCTTGTACACAAACTGGTCACATTTAAATTAGATAATTTAAATGTGATGATAATTTAAATAATTTAAATTAGATAATTTAAATGCATAACTGAGAGGGGAATTATCACCTGAACCATTGAGACCAGCACATAGATGTATTTCATGTCCTCTAACGTTTAGCATACCTACACACAGAAGAACTTACACACGTGCAGTGGGAAGATGAGACACCCAGTTCAGTCTCTGCCTTGCACAGAGACAAGCTCCAGGGTCCTGCATAAATTGACATTCAGGCTGTGGCACACTGCCTCTGTGCAAAATTTCCTAGATCAGCCTGCTGTGAGAATGGGAATCACTGTCTTCAAGGAGTGTCTGACTAAGTGTAATTTTTTCCCTGAGTGAGACATAGAAGACTCTATTGTCTGTATTTGGGAAAATATTTACTTTGTAGCCAGCTATGGTGTGTGGGTTTCAAGGTCTCAGTGTTTTTGAGCTTGCCAGGTGCAGGGATGAGGAGGAGCGAGACCTGGGCACTTGACCCAAGCTGGCCGACAGGATTATTTCATACATCAATGTCACATTCACTATAAATTAGAAAGTTTGCTGAGGAGTTTGCTCTCCTTCCCTTGATGGCTGCGATCCTGAGAAATTCTTGCCCTGGTGCCGGACCCCTGAGGCCTTCCCTTCCTCCCAAAGCAGTAGCGCTTGCAGTGTCTGACATTTTCTGTCCACAGCTTCCTACTGATAGAATTGGCTGAGTATAATCTTTGCATATTCTGTATTGGTATCGGGATCAATATTGGTTCTTTAGTGCTATTAATGTTAATTATCTAATTTTACTCTATTAAATCTGTTTATACTTCAGCTCCCAGGTTTCCTTTTTTTTTCCTGATTCCCTTTCCCGGGTGCGGAGGGGTAATTGGGTGATAGAATGATTGTCTAAATGACAATAAATTATGGGTTTCTCAAACCATAACATGGCTGTAAAAGAAGTGCATGGGAAGAGGCTACAGGTATCAGCTGGGTGTTGAGTGAAGGACTAGTGAGAGAGGAGACAGAAGGGCAGAACTGTGAAGAGCTGTGAAGGTGAAATCAGTAGGTCTGAATACAAGAGGGTGGACAAGGCAGTGCCTGAGGAGATGCTGATATGGTCGGTGTGATGGAGGCTTAGGTCATGGGGATAGACAGGGTGTTGGTGAGTGGGAGGGAAAAGTGTGGTCTGCACTTGGCCATGTTACAACTGCATCAGGATAGGGGGGAAAATAAAAGCCAGAGGTTTAAAAAATTGTAAGAGAAACATTAAAGATTTAGGTCTAGCCTGGATGTATGCTGCAGAAGAAAAGTCGAAGGCAAAGAAGCCTCCCAGTTTAAACTACTTTTTTCAGTGAGAAGTCAGGGTTGTTTCTCAGGCAGTCTTACACGCTACAACAAGCAGTCCTGCTATGGAAAACAATACTTTCAAAGGTAACAAAAGTCCTTCTTTTCCTTTAGGAAACAGTAATTTATTTATTTTAAAATTTACTTTCTGAACAAAAAATTATAATCAGCACCTGCTTCAGTGGACTTAACAAAACAAATGAAAGGTATCATGGACTTAACAAAACAAATGAGGTATCTTTAATACCCTCCACATTTTTACATTGCTCTGAAGTTGAAGGTCAGCAGGATGGGAGGTTTTGAAGAGCAGTGTGACATACTTGTGATAATTAGCTACCTGTACTTCTGCTATTTCGAGCGTTCTGGAGGTGGTGCACATGGCAGCAGAGGCAACTTGTTTGTCTGAGACCAACAGTCACAGCAGGCACTCAACTCTATGGGAAAGTAAATTAAAGCCAGAGAAAACTGGGGTTTGACACCTGGGACCCAAAACTAACTGGACTTGGATATTTGTGTCTCAGAAGCTAATATAAGGTGACTAAGATCCACTAGCAATCTCTAATTCCCGCTTTTGCTTGCCTGTGCATTTGAATCCACACATCCAAAGGGCACCTTCCTGCTTTCAGGCTGGAATATCCCACCATCCCAACAAATTGATGTTTAGGTTCTCCTAGTAAGACTCAATGTTAAGAAAAAATTCTGCTAAGATCCCTCAGTTCCTGCTCAGCTATAAGGCATGACCTCACAGTACCTTGGAAGCAGCAATAAAGCCAGCCCCACAACCCTGCCCCACAAGCTAGTTATGTGTTGTTATCCTCATGAAGATTTGTAGCCAGAGAGTCTTTGAGCTAAGAGGAGATAAGGTGAATACCTGTCCAGAAATACTCTCCCTTACTGGACTTGGCTCTCATCTCATTTCTTCTCCATTTAACTTTGGTCTTCCCACTTGTCAATATGCGGATGTAAGAGACGACTTGTAAATTCCCTGAAACAAATGGTGAGAGACAAAAGATGGGGAGACCCTCTGAGCCTCACTGAGGAATGTCTCAAACACTCGCAAGGACTTTGAGATATGGCTGTAGCCAAGGGGTGGATAACATGGAGCCTGGACAATGTAGGCCTTGTGCTCAAAGAACTGACAAGGCTAACACCTTCTTATCTCTTGTGTGACCCAGGAGAGAAAACTCATCTGGACAGCACAGGATGC
>NW_009648894.1:4472790-4474871 GCF_000708025.1 Charadrius vociferus
ACCCCTGCATATGCTAATGAAGATTATCGAGATCATGCTAAACATGCATGACTATAGGACTCGTCTCTCCACCCAAATCATGCTACATGTCACCTGGGTGGGAGAGAAGCCTGAGCATCGTAACAGCAGGGCGGGTCGTACTGATACCGCGAACATAAAAGGGGAAAATAAGTGCCCCTGCGGACCCTCTTTTTTCCCTGGAGACTTCTTTTTTTCCCTGGAGAGAGACATTTTTCCCTGGAGATCCACAGAGGAGCGCTCCTACGAACCAGAAACCCCCTGTTGGCTGGACCAACGCTGGAACCAAGACCAGTGATCTCTTTCTCTCTCTCTTTTTCTCTCTATCCCTCTGTTTCTCTTTCTTCTCTCTTTTCCTCTTAAAGTTAAGTACGTAACGCAAAGCATACCTTACCACTCGCTATGATTCATGGTATAATTTGTTGTGTATCTGTTGCAAAGTAACACAAGGCGTACTTTACCACTTGCCATACTTTGTTTAACCATTTGCCATAATTTGTTATATACCTAACCAATTATCGTGGATGTAGTTAAGACATATATTAATCACTGTGGGAATCTAATAAATGTTTTTGTACGGACCTTGAGAGTTGTCTCACCTTCGTCCACACTGTTGGGGATTTGCGAATCTGAGTGACTTCCCCCCCTCTCTTGTGAGTGGGGCATGACAGCGGAGAATCAGACTCAGTATCCCCATAAATATTTATGATAGGAATGGCAATTTCATTGCCAAATGTCCATTTCTAACCTGTGGGTATCCTTGGAGAATTAGTTTTCAATGTCACTTAGAGCTGTGCTGGTCTGCTCCTCTTGTTATGTGTTTATATATGGTTAAAGCTCTAAAAAGCAGATGGGCTCTGGAGAGAATGGGATTAATTTGCAATTTCTCATTTGAATTTCCCAACTGCCTCTTTACACCAAACTCTTCTGTCCTTCATTCCTCTAGTGCTTGAGAGTGCAGAAACCCAGTGACTACTGGTGAAGGGGAATGCTGTGTCCCCTCACATCAGTGGACAGGCCTACTTCAATCAGGGAAAATAACCTGTTCAGACCCTCTGTGAATGGGCAGGAGGAACTGTGCATAGAGAAGGAGCATGAAATTCTTGGAAGTACTGTCTGACATACACCAAAGCTAGCAAGGAATGAGGTAAGAGTTTTGGGAGGTAGGCTGACCAGGAGGGGAAAGGGGAAGGCACCATGGAAGGGAAGCACAGTGTGGAGACTGAAAGTGGCTTTAAAATCAAATGAAGCTCCAATAAGTCTTAGCTCTGGAAGTTTGCCTGAGAGACAGAGTCCAGATCAGCTGCAAGTAACAGGAAAAGAAAAGCAATAGTTTGTCCCATTGCACTTCTTAGGGAAAGTCTGCAAAGAGTGCAGGATGGTGGAGAACCAGAAATTGCACATCCCAGTTGTGGGCACATGGATGGGGGAGATTCCCTGTCCACCAGGTGGGATGGGATCAAATGTGGCAGGGTCCCCTTGCCACTGCACTGCCAGAAAGGACCCTTCACAGCACCACCTTTGCAAACAGGGGGATCCCACTAAGACACCATGCACATATCACCACATGGCTTTTGGCTGGCCAAGTCCTCCATTTGTGGGTGCAGCTCAGGGTGTCCCTAGCTGGTGGCTCACAGGCAGCTGAGACTGTGCTTTTTCCATGCTCCAGTTGCTGAGACTGAGCAAGAAGCAAGGCCAGAGCTGTGTGAGCATAGCGCAGCTTTCAAACCCAGCCTCTTAGCATGTCCTGTCAGCTGAGGCATAGGGTTAACTTGGTCTATCTGTATCTACTGTGGTGCTGGCTCAGGTCCAGTGGGCTCAGAGCATGGCTGCCTGCAGTCCACTGAGCAGCCATCCCCCCAGAAGACCAGGCTTTCAGCTGATGTTCAGCCCTTGTCCCCTTGCAGTCTAATGCCTCACAGCTGCTGGAAAGCTGCCCCCACAGCTCTCTCTTCCCTTCAACCCCATGACTAGTTTTTCCTTTTCCTTAGGTACAGAAATTCCCCTTCTGCCACATACTCCCTCTGCTGACCCTGTCAACATTTCATTTACACCCCCCCACC
>NW_009648894.1:4475008-4480385 GCF_000708025.1 Charadrius vociferus
CCCTCCATTTTGCTCCAGGTACTTTAGTTTTTTCTGTACCCTCTCCACCTCCCCTTCCAAGGGGGGAAATTTTCCACCCCACCACCAGCAGCTGCAGCACCCTGCTGCTGGTCAGATGCCAAACTTTAAACTCTAAGCAGCGCACACAACTCTGAGTGTGAGAAAATTAGGAGAGAAAGAGGGAAGGGGGAAAGTATCAACAGGAGTAAATTGAGAGAAATCATAAAGCTTAAGCAGAAAGAAAGCAGTTTGAAAGGTAAAGTATTCAGAGAAAGTCCTTTCCTGGAGGAATCTAATTGTTTTGTTATCTTTACCCACCAAAGCATTTACTTTGGTTTGTCGCCCGATCCACAAACACTTTCGAGGAGATGACATTACCGAAAGGCAGGAACATCTGCATCAGCTCAGCATCCCCAAACTCCTGGGGCAGATGGTAGATAAACAGGTTACAGCCCTCTGGTCCTATCAAGAGAAAAAGAAGACCCATGAATGGAGAGAAACAGGACATGAGAAAGCACATGGTGGAGATTTACTTTGGCATCCCCTCTCTCTGACTGGTGAGGTGTCACCTCCATGAAGCAGTCTGTAGTCTCAGAGGAATGGACAAAGCAGAAGACCAGGAACTCAGAAAGTCACCTAGAGGCTATGCTAACTTCATTAACCTTTCCAGGACAGACATCAGGATAAAATCTAGAGACAGGGGAATGCAGCAACACATGTGGCCACGGAAAGACAGACTGGAGGAATAACAACAAAAAGAATGAAAGAATGCAGTTCATAGTTTTTCTTTGCTCGTCATAATCTTATTTAATCTGTAGTATTTTGGGTGACCCACACTAACCCTTGCCTCTTCTCAGTGTCTGCATGCAGAATTTTCATTATCCTTGTGTCTGTGCGAGGACTGTGATAACAAGTAGAAAGATATACACAAACCCACAGGCTTATTTTGTTTTGTAGAATTTTACATTCAGTCCCCCCAGCTCAACTCAGCTTGAAGACTCTCCCAAATCTGGACAGTTTGGCCATGTCCCCCATTCTAGAGGGTTCTGCAAGAGAGATTATAGATGTATTTAAATCCAAATTACTAGACAAGAGGAATTGCCCTTTTCACCTCAGTGCTGTTACATGTACTCTCACAGACTTCAGAAGGTGCTTGGAAAAATATCTAGAGAGGAGTCTTTGGTTGGAATATGCAGTTCTGTTAAAGTAGAGAGCCTCAGAAAATGTCCTGTTGAAATTGTATTTTGGGGCAGCAGAGGGAGAATCTGCCTCTGGTCAAATAGCCTAGAATGAAACTTTTCAATGTGACTTTTATTTTTAAGCATGCTGTACTTGAGCAAAAGTCAAAAGGGAACAGGTGTGTCCGAGTGGTTTTGTTGAAAAAAAAAACCCACATTTAAACTCCTTGCAGTGTTCACTAGCAGAAAACTGTATAGTTTGAAGAGGCAGGGATTGTGTTTTTCATGGTCTTATTTCCAAAGGCACTTCCAGCTGCTGCCCAGCCCTGCACTGACCTTGACAGGTAACTCCAGCTCTGCTTTGCTCATGGGGGTCGAGATGAAGGGGTACAGTGTGTGTTCCTTGCTGTGAGTGCAAGAGGACCAAGGGAAGTAGGGTTTCCTCTTTCCTCCCAGACCATGTGCCTACAACCCTGTGAGCTGACCCAACCAACTTTCCCCCACGTACATCAGGGGCATAGTGTGGGGAAGGAAAGGGGTTTTTTAATACTCTCGTTTTCTTCATCAGGGCATAATTACAGTGTCATAACACAGCAAATTACAAGTTTGACTTTCCTGTTAGGGAGAGGAGTTGGCCTAGATGCTCCCACCTTTATATTAGCCATTACTCATCCCCCCAGCTGTCAGAAGTGCGTCAAAGTCAGGATTCTGACAGATGCCCATTTAAAGCTCATTAAAATTCCTGGGCCTCAGTGTGATTGAAGTCACAGACTCTCCACATTTCCTTTTGGATTAATGGAAAATGAAGCCCTAATGAATATTTGCTAAGTACTATTTTCCCCGCTAATTTGCTAAAAGGACTGTTACAAAGGAACAGCTGACCCTTTGCATCTTGTGCATTTCCTAGAGGTCATGAGGATGGTAACAGGGTTTCTTCCAAATGGAGGGGTAGTGGTATGGTGGGATAATTAACTAATTAGACACCCAGTCATCTGCTTAGCTAAATTACTTTTGAACCTCAGTGGCCCACAGTCAGGCTCCCCTATTTCATGCCAAGTTTTTCCATCTTCCCCCCACCTCCCATCTGCCTCTTTCTTAGTCTCCTCACTGAACAACTATCCTTTCTCCAGTCCTTTCTGCAGTTCATTTCCACACAATGTGGAGTTATTGGCATGATAAACTTAGATATGAAACAGTCTGAAAGTGTTAAACAAATACCAAGCCCCTTAGATGCCTATTAGAATTGAGAAAATTCTGCCTAAGAGAAGACCATGGTCCAGAATAGCAGGGAAAAATTCATTCCTTCATCTGAATGTGCCCCAGAGCACTTCTACTGTGGGATTTGAGATCCACATTGTAATAGAATGGGTAAAATCTTGGCTTTGCTGCAATTAGTGGCAAAATTCCAACTGACATCACCAGAGCCAGCAGTTTGCTGTGTAAAAATGGAAAATTCTTTCAAAAATGCCAGCTGCATTTCCTGGGGTCTTTGATGTGTCGTGCTTGAGTAGGGATTCTGCCTGTGTGTGCTGAGAAACACCTACTAAGGCAGAAGGCAGACCAGGAAGCACGCAACTTCATTTACACCAGGTTTAGAGGTTGGGCTCAAGGAAAAAACAACCCTTAGTTCACCTTGAAATCAGCTTTGCCTCACACTGCTCAGAGACCAAGAGGAAGAGACCAGGGAGGATGTAAAAAAGCAGAGACTATCCTCAAAGCCCTGTTCAGCTCTGAAATGCAGCTTCCCATACCAACTCAGGCATTCAAGGCCAAACTCACTCTGTTCCCAACTACAGAGGGTTTTTGCTAATTTCCAGTGTGGAAAACTCCACCAGTTGCTGAGAAACAACAACAAACAATTTTGATTTGTTATACCATCCTCACATATGAAAATTGTGCCATTAGAATTTAACAAGCAGTTTCTTGTTAAATTCATCCATCAGTAAGTTACCTGTCACAGTTAGACTCCTTGGTAAAGAATTCAAAAAACAAGCTCTCTCTGTCTCAGCCCTTCTACCTTGTAGTTTTGGGGGTTTTTTTTGCCCGAGTCAAATTAATCTGGGCACTCCATGGAAGACTATGTGTTTATGTATATGGCCGCCTCTTTGTATATACCTGTATATTTTTAAGAAACCAAAGGCATAAGTTGTTTAGCTCAGATGCTATGAAGAGCTAAGTTAGTTCTCATGCACACATGCAATGAGTTTTAAATTACTAGATCAGGACCACTGGTGCAAGAGGATGATCACAGCTGGTATAGCAAAACCTTAGTGAAGACTCCAACTATGTTGTTGGAGAGAAAGGTCTTGTTTTGGGCTGAGTTAACGAATTGTTGGAGATCAGTACACTTGGCAGTTCAGGGCTGAATACAGTACTAAAATTATTTACCACACACTTTGGTTTTCAAAATGGCTGTAACTCAGATCAAAATCTAATCCTCATGACACATTATGAGAAGAGAATCAAGGTTCATTTCTACCCTGACATCTACCATGGCTCTTGGTTTTATGGCTTTAAGTTACAGATATTTCTGTTCATTAATACACAAGAAGCATGGATAGCCTTGGTTCAGACAGAAAGGAAAGAAAAGTTTTAAGGAACACACAGTTTATAAATGGTCTGTAAACTACAGGCGAACATGCTGGATAATGGAAATACTCAGGACTGAGGGCACAGAAGCACATGGTAGGGAACTCTGTGGTGGGTCCATGTTGATTTGGCTTGATTGGACCTGAGCTTCTAAGCCATTGCTCTGCCCATGCTCCTCACCCTCCAGTTCATTGTTAGTTTATTAGAGTGGGGACAGCTGCAGACCCAACCTATCCCTGGGTGTCCACTGGCAACATGAGTAAACTCCGCATACCCATGCTGACATCAGCCATCTATCACTGCATCGCCAACAGTGGGAATCAGTGTGTCCTGGTTCAGGCAGGGATGGGATTAATTTCCCCAAGGAGCCGGCAGGGGACACAGGTATTCCATACCATGTGAGCCATGCCCAGGCTATAGGGAGGAGCTGGCCAGGGGAGGGAGCAGGAAGTCGCCACTCAGAGTGGGCTGGGGCGGGCCAGGTCTCCTTGGTGAGCGGGGGTACCCGTAATTGCGTTTGTATATTCCTTTATCGGTGTTATTGCTGTTGTTCTTCTCTTTCATTTGCTGTTCTGTTAAACTGCCTTTATCTCAACCCACGAGTTTTGCCTTTTTTCTTCCGGTTTTCCCCCACGGCTGAGGGAGTCGAGCAAGCGGACGCGAGGTTCTTTGTTGCTGTCTAAGGTCAAACCATGACAGCCCTTTCTGGCGCCAAACATGGGGCTCGGAGGGTTGAGATAACGACAGATCTGACCAGAGCTTGTTAAAACGAGTTTGTTACATGCATTTCGCATATTAGTTAGATAGTTCCCAGTCACAATGTTGCTTGTTTTTTTTGTGTGGTTGTCTTATATGTAAATTCTTATATGCTCTATGTACTCCCCATGATGCTGTTTGTTAAATCAGGGAGAGGGATCAGGATTATCATTTTGCTGTCCTGTGCAATATCAGTTTATGAGGGGATAACATCACTGTTCAGGTGGCTATGTTGGGGTGTTTATGCAGTATTGCTATCCGACCTTGGTTACTGTCTATTGGAATTTATTAATAATCATGCCCAATCTATGGGGGAAACGGGGGGATACTTTCCCCAGCTCCTTCACCTCCCTTTTCTCCTTCGGGCCAAGTATGACAGCTTTTGAGAATTTTGAATATCTTTGAGTATTTTTAATATCCTTGGGATGCTCAAACCAGCACGGTCCTATTTCTATGTCTCCTGAATGTGTTTCAGATCTTCTTTAAGTTTAACAACTGTTTAAGACTTCCACCCAGAGATCTGCCCCAAGGCTGGATAGTAACAGGTGGCGTGGCGTGTGGGAGAATATGGGCAGGTATCTAGAGAATTTCTCACCTCCAATGGTTTGGGAATGCACCCCCGAACAACTACAGGACCCTGATAAAGTAATAGAATATTTGAAAGGAAAATGCTGTGGCTATTCCAGAGAGGCACAACTTATGGCACTGTGCTGGGCCCTGGCCAGTATCTACCAAACAATGCTCGGTATTGCCCAGCACCCTCAGGGGAAAATGGGGGAAACCAGACCAGCAGGCACTGCAGCTATTCCAACCGCTGTGGCAGACACTGCGGCTACTCCAGTCATGGTGGGCGG
>NW_009648894.1:4482347-4482855 GCF_000708025.1 Charadrius vociferus
GCATTCTTCTCAATCCCTTTGGCGGCAGAATGCAGTCCACAGTTTGCTTTCACTTGGAGGGGCATCCATTACACCTGGAATCGATTTCCCCAGGGGTGGAAACACAGCCCCACCATTTGCCATGGACTGATCCAGAGCACACTGGAACATCTGCAGTACATTGACGACATCATTGTATGCGGTGACACAGCAGAAGTCTTTGAGAAAGGGAATAAAATAGTTCAAATCCTTCTGAAAGTTGACTTTGCCATAAAGCAAAGTAAGGTCAAGGGACAGTAGAGAAGATTTAGTTTTCAATAATAAAATGGCAAGATGGACGCCATCAGATCCCAATGGATGTGATCAACAAAACAGCAGCTATGTCTCCACCAACTAGTAAAAAGGAAACACAAGCTTTCTTAGGTGTTGTGGGTTTTTGGAGGATGCATATTCTAAATTACAGTCTGATTGTGAGCCCTCTATATCAATTGACCTGGAAAAAGAATGATTTTAAGTGGGGTCCCGACGA
>NW_009648894.1:4483857-4489230 GCF_000708025.1 Charadrius vociferus
GCACAGGTTATCCACGAATGTGAAACGTGTGCTGCAATTAATCAAGCCAAGCAGTTAAAGCCTCTTTGGTATGGAGGATGATGGCTAAAATATAAATATTGGGAGGCCTGGCAGATTGATTATATCACACTCCCACAGACCTGCCAAGGCAAGTGCCACGTGCTCACAATGGTGGAAGCAACCACTGGGTGGCTGGAAACATACCCTGTGCCCCATGCCACTGCCCGAAACACTATCCTGGGCCTTGAAAAGCAAGTCTTATGGAGGCATGGCACCCCAGAGACAATTGAGTCAGACAACGGGATTGATTTCCAAAACAGCCTCATAGACACCTGGGCCAAAGAGCATGGCATTGAGTGGGTATATCACATTCCCTATCACACACCAGCCTCGGGGAAGATAGAACGATGCTATGGACTGTTTAAAAACTACACTGAGAGCTATGGGTTGTGGGACCTTCAAACACTGAAATACACATTTAGCAAAAGCCACCTGGTTAGTCAACACCAGGGGATCTGCCAATCGAGCTGGCCCTGCCGAATCGAAACTCCCACATACAGTAGAAGGGGATAGAGTCCCTGTAGTGCATATGAAGAATATGTTAGGGAAGACAGTCTGGGTTAGCCCTGCCTCAGGCAAAGGCAAGCCCATCCGTGGGATTGCTTTTGCACAAGGACCTGGGTGCACTTGGTGGGTGATGCGGGAGGATGGGGATGTCCGATGCGTGCCTCATGGGGATCTGATTTTGGGTGAGAATAGCCAATGAATCAAATTGTATGATGTTCAATGATAAATAACCCTGCCCCTGTATGTCATCATTACTATGATTGCTATCAATGGTACTACAGTAAGAATCACCCAGACCAATGACAGATGGACTTTGATGTGACTGAGTAAAGTGCAGTGATGATGTAATAAGAACTTATCCCAACTGCTGGCACCCAGCAACTTCCTTGAGATCGACATCTTCAGGCTGCAGACCGAGGGCATGGGCTGCATCTGGTACACCAGCCACAAGCTTCAAATACAGCATGCACCAGCACAGCACCACCATGTGCCCTAAGAGACTGTTCTCACAGATGGAGCCCATAGTGATGGACTAAATGAACTCAATGGACATTTTAGAAGGATGGCGCATAGACTATGGGAATTAAATCTGTATGTGCATCTATGTACATATATATATAAAAGACAGGGGAAAGTGGTGATAATTAATTGGGAACTGTAAGATCTGAGCATGGCGTAGATGGTATGGAATAATGGGTAGATAATGTCCTGGTTTAGGCAGGGATGGGATTAATTTCCCTAAGGAGCCGGAAGGGACACATGTGAGCCATGCCCAGGCTATAGGGGGGAGCTGGCCAGGGGAGGGGACAGGTAGTTGCCACTCGAGTGAGTTGGGGTGGTCCAGGTCTCCTTGGTGAGCGGTGGTACCGTAATTGCGTTTGTATCTTCCTTTATCCTTTCTCTTGCATTTGCTGTTCTGTTAAACTGCCTTTATCTCAACCCACGAGTTTTGCCTTTTTTCTTCCGGTTTTCCCCCACGGCTGTGGGAGTTGAGCAAGCGGCCGCGTGGTTCTTTCTTGACGGCTGAGGCCAAAGCACAACACAGTGTCATAAAGAAAGGCTATGACTAGACTGCTCTTCTGACAGTAATTAAAACTGGGCTGTCCTGTAAGGTTGTATGAAGTTAGCCTGCAGCCCTTTGGTCAGCTACCCACTTCACGTCTACAGCAAATAGTCAGGGGCTGGAATTTCACGACTTTTTCTGAATCTGCTTGCTATTCAGTCTTCAGTATGTTTGACCACAGGGCAAATGAGAGTCACAAGCCTGTACCACTTTATTTTAATATCTGCGTGCGCTTCTGAGTTTCAAAGTTATGTCAAGATGAGTAATACCATACAAGTTTTAAATTACCCCCAAGTTTTGCCTGGTTGACATGGCCTGAATCAAGACTTCATCTCTAGCTTTGATCATTTCGCATTTGTTCCACCCTGTGCATCCTGTCTGCTGCCCGCAGCCTCAGCACTCATGTGGAATTAATGACTAATCTCCAAAGGAACTTTCAGCAGCCAAGCTGCTCTGGGCTTGTTATCCAACCGGGATCTGGGAGCGGAGAGTTAGCATTGTTATTAACAATGTGATCATTGATGTTATTGTTGTGGTAGGGCTGGTTCATTAGCAAATCAATGTTTGTGCACATCCTTGCAGACATAAAGTTCTCTTCTCAGCACTGAGCATTACTATTAGAGTTCCCTCTTGCTGTATTTTCGTGTTAAAGGTTAGAGATGCTTAAAGGTCTTGACCCTCGGCTAAAAGGGAGTGCAGTGCTGTGCCTTAGACATTCTCCCTCTAGCAAGCGGCAGAGAAAGCCACAGCATCTAAACACTGCAGAAAAATGGAGGACACTTGGAATGGCACCCTGCATTGGACTGGTGGTTCATCTCATATATCTGGCCTCCAACCATTCGCAATACCAGCTGCTTACAGGAAGGAGCGAGGATTTATAAGATAACTTGTCCACTGGGTGATGGTCACCCTCAATTCGCAGAGACACAACATGCCTTGTGAACACAGGGGTCTTTGGGCAGTGGGTCTTCAAAGTGTGCACAATAGCTATCCCTTGCTTCGGATAGTTCCTGGCAAAATGCTATGCTGAGCAATGGTCTGCTCACCATTTTGTCCTGTGCTTAATCTAGCCCCAGTAAGTAATAAAAAGCAAAGTCCTTCAGCATGGGGGAAACATCTCTGTCATAATACGTTAGGTCTGTGCATCTGTTCTCACAGCAGGGACATGTACTAGAGCTAATCACGAGCTGGAAGTTGTGTTCCCCGTGATATTTTTAAATCGGGAAAATATTAATTCCAAATTAGATTGAAATGCCGACATTTCTAATGTTCTTACAAAATGAGATTTCTCCCCCAAAGTACTTCTAGGCCATCAGAATATTTTAGTTTGATAGTGTAATTTTGATTAATTTCATTCTGACTATTACACTATATTAAAATATTAAATCATAGAATCATAGAATGGTTTAGGTTGGAAGGGACCTTGAAGATCATCGAGTTCCAACCGCCCTGACATAGGCAGGGACACCTCCCACTAGATCAGGTTGCTCAAAGCCACATCCAGCCAGGACTTAAACACCTCCAGGAATGGGGCATCCACAACTTCTCTGGGCAACCTGTTCCAGTGCCTTACCATCCTCACAGTGAAAAATTTCTCCCTAATATCTAGTCTAAATCTACCCTCTTCCAGTTTGAAGCCATTCCCCCACGTCCTATCACTAAATGCCCTTGTAAAAAGTTCCTCTCCAGCTCTACAGTAGGCCCCCTTTAGGTACTGGAAGGCTGCTGTAAGGTCTCCCTGGAGCCTTCTCTTCTCCAGCCTGAACAACCCCAACACTCTCAGCCTGACCTCATAGGAGAGGTGCTCCAGTCCTCTGATCATCTTTGTGGCCCTCCTCTGGACCCGCTCCAACAGGTCCATGTCTTTCCTACGTTGGGGGCTCCAGAGCTGGACGCAGTACTCCAGGTGGGGTCTCACCAGAGCAGAGTAGAGGGGAGGAATCACCTCCCTTGACCTGCTGGCCACACTTCTTCTGATGCAGCCCAGGATATGGTCGGCTTTCTGGGCTGCAAGCGCACATTGCTGGCTCATGTTGAGCTTCTCGTCAATCAGCACCCCCAGGTCCTTCTCCTCAGAGCTGCTCTCAATCCATTCCCCGCCAAGCCTGTATTTGTGCTTGGGATTGCCCCAGCCCAGATGTAGAACCTTGCAGTTGGCCTTGTTGAACTGCATGAAGTTGGCATGTGCCCACCTCTCCAGTCTGTCCAGGTCCCTCTGGATGGCATCCCTCCCCTCCAGTGTGTCTTCCTTGCCACACAGCTTGGTAACATCGGCAAACTTGCTGAGGGTGCACTTGATCCCACTGTCCATGTCACCAACAAAGATGTTGAACAGCATGGGTCCCAGTACCAACCCCTGAGGAACACCACTTGTCTCCACTTGGACATCAAGCTGTTGACCACTACTCTTTGAGTTTGACCGTCCAGCCAGTTCCTTATCCACCCAGTGGTCCATCTGTCAAATCCATGTCTCTCCAATTTAGAGACCAGGATATCGTGTGGGACAGTGTCAAACGCTTTGCACAAGTCTAGGTCATTATATATATATATATAATAACTCAAATAACAGAATATATCTGAATTAGTGATCTAATTGAGGATAAAAGTTGAAATGTAATTATTTAAAATGAGGGTCTCTACACTAAGCTGAAGCACCTGACTTAAACGCCTCACTTTGGCAAGCAGTCCTCTTTTCTTATCAGAAGGGAGCAGGGGACTCCCTGGAGGACGATTGGGACTACCTAAGTGGGTGGCCTCTGAGGATCCCACTGCTCCCCACTGAGTGGAAAGGGAACATTACATGGCATGGATGCCTCCCAAAACACTTACATGCAGTAGTGGGAGATTCACTTGTCCTTACCTTTCATGTCTCCAGTGAAGCCATCCAGTCCTGCAGACTGGATAACCCAGGCTCCTCTCATAGTCAATGTAAAGAAATAGGTACTTTTACTATATGTTTTTTTCTCATTCTGATAGAGATTGTGCTCTAAAAGGGCTGATTTCTGTTTCCAGATTATCAAAGGAATCTGAAAGGACTAGATTGGCTCCTCTAAATAGCAGGTCTTTGTTCTCTAAAGAGTAGGTGTCTGAAATTACGTTACTGGCTTCTAATTAAGGGCCACCAGTGCTTTGTTTCCTATTAAATTCTTTATTACAATGCAATTGCATTTTTATCTGCACTCTTGTTGCTTCTTTCGAACACAGACTCCCACTGGGCATTATTGCCTATGTTGCTAGCAGGTCTTTCCATGGCCTGTGCACATCAGCATGCTCCCCTCCTTGGGGACTAAAGAGATCTCAGCAGTGATTCCCCATGAGGGTGTTCCTGCATACTACTGTTAGTGCCAATGACGCTGTGCCACAAGTGAAAACAGAGCAAAGACTCAGTGAACCAGGGATTCAAAGTAATCAGGCGTTTAATGGATACTCTCAAGGTGTATGATGGGGTAAACCAATGTGGTGGGGATGGCGTGTTGGGGCCAGAGAGAAGGACAGCCCATTTACTCACCTTCTCTCTGTTGCTGTGGGATCATGGGAGGTGGCTGTGGGAATGCTTGGCTAATATGACCATAAGCAGCAGGATAAGCAGCTACAGAGGAGAGAAAGAGAGAGAAGAAAGAGGGACAGATTTCAGTGCTAGGAAGATAGGACTTTTAACTCCAAACCATCAAACCATTGTTGGGCTGAGTACCCAACAAACATCTAGTCACAGAATTACAGAATCACAGAATAATCAGGGTTGG
>NW_009648895.1:0-2426 GCF_000708025.1 Charadrius vociferus
GGCTAACAGTGGATTATCGTGGCCTGGTTATCAGTCAGTGGATTATCGTCTCCATTTCCCCAATGGTCCTACTCTTATGAATGTGTAGTGCATCTGTGAGATGGGTTCTCCATTGGGACAAGTTCCCATCTCCTAATTTTTTCAACTGCTCCTTCAACAACCCGTTCATCCGTTCAATCAATCCAACAGCTTGTGTATAGTATGGTATATGACAAACCCACTCAATATTTTGCTGCTCAGCATATTGTTGAACAAATTTGTTTTGAAAATGAGACCCATTGTCAGTTTGAATTTGCAATGGAATTACATAGTACAGAATTGTTATGTCTATAGTACAGATAGTACTATGGCGAGTAGCCTTCTTACAAGGATGGGCAATCAAATATCCAAAATATCTATCTACAGCATTACAGATATATTTACACCCTCAGTCTTGGGGTCCAATGCAATCCATTTGACAAATTTGTCCTGGCAATTTTCCCCTTCCCAATTGTCCTTTCACAATATTCGGCAACGGGCTTTTGTGAGTATGCTGGCACACGGGGCATTGGGCAATTATTTTTGATCATATCAAGTGACATTATTATGCCATGCTCTTGAGCCCACCTGTAAGTGGCTTTTTCTCCAAGATGCCCACACTTTTGGTGTGCCCATTTCGCCAAGCCTTCATGATCCTCCTTCTGAGGATATTCCCATCCAGCTTGGGAAATCTTTGCTCGGTTGTCTGCAACAGAGTTATAAAGTCGCTCTAGAGTATCGGTGTTACCATGGGCATCAACATGAAACACTGTTACTTTAGTTCTTTGCACTATTTCCCAAATATCTGTCCATACTTCTTTTCCCCAGACTTCCTTGGAGTATATTTTCCAATCTTTGGCTACCCATGTTGGCAGCCAAGTAGCTAGCCCATTAGCTACTGACCAAGAATCAGTATATAAATAGCATTCTCCTAGATCTTCTTGTTTCAAAGCCATATAAGCTGCGTATAATCCATCATATTGGCTGCTTTTCCTTTCTCCTGTTGTTTCTAAAAATTTCTCTGAATGAGGATGGTAAGCTATCGCTTTCCAAAACCTCTTCCCTCCTATGTATTTAGCTGATCCATCAGTGAACCAGGCATGTTCTTTTTCAGAGGGTGTTAATTGATCTAAAGTTTTTCCCCATTGCGCTGGGGATTCCAGTTCGACTGTAAAATCAGGATTTATTTCTTGATCACCAGTGAGGGCAATAGCTACTTGCTCATGGAGGGTAGCTACCCCACCAACTCCTACCTTGGCTCTATCCTGAATTTCCACTTTATGATACTCGATTCTTGAGCATGCCCAATCCGATGGGTTTTCAGGGAGCTTTTAACCCACTGCATGATAGGAATTTCAGGATGAAGAGCCACTTCATGTCTTATTGTAAGTTGTTCTGTTTCTACAAACACCCAATAACATGCTAACAGCTGTTTCTCAAAAGGCGTATAATGGTTTCCTGCCTTCAGCAGCTTTCTTCCACAAAAGCCCAAGGGAACCTTTTTCTTCCCCTGCTTTTGCCATAGGCTCCAATTGGCATGTAACCCATTTACTGACACATTCAACTCCACTTCTCCCTCCTGCACAGGCCACAAATCTAGAGCCTTTTGAATAGCTTCCTTTGCTAACTCAAAAGCAGCCTGCTGTTCATTCCCCCATTCAAACTCATATTTTTTCCTTGTTACTTTATATAAAGGGGTCAAAATCTGTTCTAAATAGGGAATATGCTGTCGCCAGAAGCCAAACAATCCAATAAATCTCTGGGTTTCATTCTTATTTTGTGGTACTGCAAAATTCAAAATTTTCTGTCAAGCTTTAGGTAATATTTCCTGATGCCCATAATGCCATTGAATTCCTAAAAATTTTGCTGTTTGAGATGGTCCTTGAATCTTGTCAGGATTAATTTCCCAACCTTTCTGCCTCATATGGTCCACCATCAATTCAAGTGTTTGCTGCATTTCCTCCTCATTGTTTCCCTGGATCAAGGTGACATCTATATAATGAACTATTTGCATATGAGGAGGCAGTTTTATCTCATCCAGATGCTCATCCACTGTTCGATGACAAATGGTTGGGCTATGCAACCACCCCTGAGGCAGTCCCTGCCATGAAGGCAAATTGGTCCCAATACTCTTCTGCAATCGGGATAGTGAAAAACGTGTTAGCCAAATCTATCACAGCATACCAAGTTCCTGGATGCTTCTGAACTCTTTCTATTAAAGTAATAGTATCTGCATAAGAGGCAGAGTATGTTTATTCAATTCCTAAAATCGACTGTCATTCTCCATGACCCATCACTTTTCTTAACAGGCCATATCGGATTGTTCCAAGCTGTGGTAATTGACTTTAATACCCCTGCATCCAATAGACCTTTAATTGTTTGTGATATTTCTGCATTCCCTCCTGGAT
>NW_009648895.1:2495-5463 GCF_000708025.1 Charadrius vociferus
TCGTTCTAATACTAATATGACTTTTCACCCCAAACTGGTACTGACCATCTGGAAGATTCAAAGTGAGTCCCTTCAAAATATCTATTCCTATTATATATTCAGGAACGGGGACAGTCATAACTGAATACAATCGTTTTGGTAGGTTTCCTATTTTCATTTCTATTTGAGTTTGTACGGCTTCAATTTGTTTCCCTCCCAAACCCGTAATAATTGCAGGTTGTCCTTTAAATTTCTTGGGATTCCCATATATTAAGGAGGCCTCCACTCCTGTGCCAATTAGGGCTTTTACTATTTGCAAGGACCGATTTTTCTAAAATATTTGGAGCTCCACATGGGGTTGTTGGTCCTTATGCACCCATTGCACTGGAACTTGGCCATCATTTCATTCTTGTTTACTACACTGGACTATTTCCCTGGTTTTCTTCCATGGGTATAAGTCAGAATACATCTCCTAATCCTCCTTCTCCCCCAGAACAACTGATCTGCCTGCAGAGGGCCCACTGTGTATAGATGTGAAGTCCCATTGAGGTTCAAGAGGAGGTGCTGTAGGCTGAATTACCCCTGGATCCTTAGATTTAGAGCTCTGCACTTTTTTGCTAAGTTTATTCAGCCCTCCCTGTTTATATAGTTCATTAGTTGAAACACCGTCAATTTTTTCACGAGACATGCCATCCTTTAATAAAGCTTTAAACATCTCCTTGCGAGAAATTCTGTTCTCACTACTTTTAGGGCTGTCTCGAGTATCTCAATTTCCTGCACTTCCTCAGGGACCCCATTCTCCAAGATTGTTGAGCTGCTGTATTTTTTCTATCACATCACTAAGGGGATTTCCTGTCTCATTGATCAAGAGAGTCGTGATTACATTTTTATATGCCGGGGGGGTGGTCTTAATCAATTGATTCCTATGAGTGACAGTTAAGGCACCAAGCATCATTGCGTCAGGGTCTCCTACAAAGATTGCAAATTTCATCCCTTCCTCCTTCATTTGTTGTACACAGTCTCGCAAAGTATACCATGAACAATCTCCATTTGGCTAGTCATTTTCTGTGGGATATTTAGTATTACACCCCTGAGCTGCCAAAGCCAATAAATTTGTATCCTGACTGTTATTCCGGAATGCATCTTGCACAAAGGAATCTGAACTCAAGATCAAAAATTTCGTGGAATCCCCTTGATCTGGTGTTACCCCTGCTGCTCCCTGATCATGCAAACGCACCATCCAAGAGAGCAGGGGTTCCCCCAGTCTCTGCTTAAATCTTTCAATTATATCATTTATTTCATGCTGAGTACAATCTTCTATCGCATCCTTCCTTACTTGTTGCCCATTAACATCTAATTCTAATTTCCGTTTCCACACTGATTTCATATCCATGACTTAATCTGAGAAACCAGCCTCATCAGAATCCGTAGAATCCCAGATATCTCCACCCCATCTATCAGAATCCCACTGTACACCTTCTTCTGTGATCACTGAATGCACTTTCTTATGATTTACTCGTCCCCTTCTTTTCTTATATTTACACTGCGCAACCAGTACTGCAGCTCTTTCAGCTACAGTCTGATAAGTAACCAACTTATCAGCAAGCAACTTATTTTGGCACTGTAACATTACAATTTGATTCTGCAAATCACACATGTCGCTCCATGAGGGAGCGTTCTAACAACAATAGTTCTTTCTGTTGGTGCCGTTTCCAATATGGTGTTAGCAAAGTCCATCCCCATCTTCGTGAACCCACAATTTCTTTTCTTTTTTCAAAAGGTAATTTTTTGATGCATTTTAATACATCCAGCAGTTCATATTCTTTCAGCTGACTTTCCCATTGTTCGCACGGTCCTCTGATCTTAGCCCACTTGAGAGCCAGCAAACTATAGGGAAGGTCTTCCCATCCGGGAATTTAGGACGGAGCTGATTCATTACGCTTAGATTTAAAAAGTGATATTTCGTTCAACCTTGTCCGTGACGCCAATTGTGTTTTGCCAATTGACAGGGTCAACAGAAAGGACACAGACACCAAGTTAAAAAGAGACGCTTATTTTACTTTAGTTAAAAACAGCACAAAGAATAAGCAAGATAATGCACCTAATCATTACTACACAGAGTTAATTATAGTGATTAAGAAAGATACATCGCCAATTGCCCTGATACTATCCAGATCCGTGCTTCAGCTGGGGAGCCCCGTCACAGCGAAGGATCGGAGAACCGCTCCCAGCAATTGGGAAATCCTGCGGACGGACCCAGACGCAGACCAATATGATCAATGCTGAAGCCACTTTATTAAAATACTTAAGCCATTATATACTTTTTACTACAACGTGGTCTAGCTCTGCGGCTTGTGCTCATTGGTTTCTAGACTTATACACACAAACTATTCTTGGTTAAACACAGCTGTAACTTATTATCTACCCTTTGTTACTATTTCTGCCAAGTCAGTCTTTTAATTAATACACATTCCGCATCTGTTGGGGAGTAGCAGTAGTTTTAGTGTCAGCGCATGATTTCCTCCTTCATGTTGACCTTCAGTACGTGTCCGTTGTTTTCCAAGAAGTTTCCCACAATTCCCCCTTTTTGTTTTTCAAATAAAAATTGCCGAGTTTATAGTCTTCTGCAGGGCCCTTTGCAGACAAGACTATAAACATGGAATAATTAATGCTGTAACAAAAATCACAATCAACATTATTAATCCTGTCTTAACAATTGCAGATAACCATCTACTAATTCCCCAATCAGATAACAAATTCTTCAGCCAATTCCATTCATTATCTATTTGCAACTTTTTGAACCTTCCTTTAACATTTGAATGCTTTTATGCACATATTCTGACTGATCTGACAGATTCATGCAACACATACCTTCAAAATCTTCACACCCACGGCCTTGTGCTAGAAGCAAAAAATCTATGGCTGCTGTATTCTGCAATGTAGCATGTCGAATAGAATTAGTATCTAATAATAACCCACTTAATGCTAA
>NW_009648895.1:5796-25856 GCF_000708025.1 Charadrius vociferus
TTGATGTCCCCCAAGGCCCAGCACTCTCACCTGTCCTGGAGTCGCAGAGCTCAACACAGCGCTTTTTAACCTACAGCACGTGCAGCCACGAAGGCCTCAGGCAGCGCTGAAGTAGCGCATGAAATAACTAAGAAAACCAAAGCTGATACTGTCCAAAAGCTTCAGACTGTTATACAGGGATCCACATCTTCACTGTCAAAGTTGTAGGGATTTGAAAATCCAGTCCTTTCCAGTAACTGGATGTCCCTGCTAGTCCAATCCAGAGAAAACATGTCATCTTGGCAGCTAAAGGGCCGTCTGATTGTAACACCGAAGCTCCCAAGCACGTACAGATAGTTCATTACACTCAAGTTGACCTTCATTTCTGCTGCCTGCAGATTCAGGAAGACAGTTCTGCATAAGCAGAAAGCCACCTGCCTTACTTAAGCCCATCTAAAAAACTGTAGCTCTCCCACGTGGTGCTTCTCTACAAAGTTATTAGACATACCTCACCTAAGAATCCTTCCAACGGCTGCGAGAAATGTTCCCGCTGAGTAGCCCGAGTTTCAAACTAAGTTCCAGTTGCTGAAATCCCAACTCCTAAGAAACTCAGCATCCGTGGCATGAACCCCTCTCTCTCAAGGCCTGAATCCTGTGTCCAGCCCGCGAGGCAGCATACAATACCTTGCTTATTGCAAGCCATCAGCAGCGCGGGTGCCTTTTTGAGCACGGTGCTATCAACCAGGACCTGGTACAGGAACTCCGCCACATCCTTCACCGCCGCTGGAAGGCCACACTGTCCACCACAAACACGATGGCTCTGGAGGAAAGAGGGAAGAACATGCACCGGGCAAAGCTCTGCAACCATCTTCCCTGGCAAGTATTCCAGCCTGGGCTAATGCATTTGTTTCCACAACTGACCTCATCCAACCCAAGAGAAGTGTGTGCTGGCTGAAATACACCCCACGTTCAGCCCCAGCGGGAAATCTTTCCCTCTCTCCCCCCATGGATATACCACGTCCCCTAACCCTCCCTGCTGCAGTTGCTTTGCCTCCTGAGGCACTACAAACACAGGTAAACAATAACTAACCCCCGTTACCCCCTGGCAGAGCTCTGACTCTCAGGGCACCACCACCGAGAGTGAATCCAGCCCAGCTCACAGCATCCTCAGCACCATCATTTGGTTCATCCCTGTCCAAAACATCACCTGCCCCCTCCTCCCCTGCCAATCTCTTCCACGTTACCTGGCTGCGGCCTTGAACCTCTCCAAGAACCGAAGGCGCAAACTCTCATGGCCCGGAAGGTCGAGTAAGGGGACGTTAGCGCTCTAGGAACAGAAGCAAGAAGGTATCGGCAACACCTAATCTCGGGGTACCTGTGATCACAGACTGGGGAAAACCAGTCTGATAGTGGATCCCAGTCAGCCCGGTGTTGAGGCAGCAGTGGGTGAGCGAATCCCTACACCGGGCAGACGCGTGTAACTCTCCCCAAGGTGCAGTCTCTCCACCAGCCCAAACAATTCTGACAGGTAAAAAAAATGCTGAGGAACAGCAGTCATGGCCAGGACGCGGTCAGGAGAGTGCCAACACCAGCAAACCACCCACCACAGCTGAGCACGACCTCAGAGAAAAAGAGAATGTCCAACCAGTTCCTCATCCACTCTACCCCACCTCCAACTACCCCAAGCACAGGGCGAGTGACAAAGCTTCATCAGATTTACACTGTCCCTGACAGCAAGCACATCTCTGCACAGCAAAACCACAAACTCTGTCGGAGTGGGATTGGACCCGGAGTAACGATGAAATCTCAATATGAGTATAGTCGTTCTCCTTTATTGAATATTTTAGCAGAGTATATATAGGCTTACAGCAGAAGCATGCATAGGCAACAACACTATCATTGGCTCAGCTCCCTTGTTCACGCGCAACGTCCCACAACTAGATTGGCTAAAGCCCTCTGTCCATGCGCCTCTTGTTTTACTCTTCTCCCGGCTTATCTTGTCCCAAATTCCATTCTGCTTAGCACTTTTCTTCCTCCCTTTTTGGGCAGCCAAGGAGGGGCCAAGGACGTTGCGCATAGGCCTCCGTGCTTTGTTCAAACCCTGGGCTGCTCATCGGAATTAAGTTATGCCCTTTTTCATTCAGGAATGTCTCCACAATTCCCCCTTCTTCTTTTTGAGCAACCCAGGCTTGATTTACTATTTTTCCTAATTCTCATTTAATACAACTTAAAGCTAAGCAAAGGCAAAGGCCAATTATCACAACAACTATTAAAATGCGCAAACTTTCAGCTAACAGGCTTAACAACCACCGTGGAAGACTCCCAAACAGATTCGTCAACCACTCATCTAACAACCTATGTGAATGCTGAATCTGCTTTGTTAAAATACTTAAACCATTATATACTTTTACTACAACGGGAGCTAGCTCTGCAGCTTGTGCTCATTGGTTTCTAGACTTGTACACACAAACTATTATTGGTTAAACACAACTGTAACTTATTATCTACCCTTTGTTACTATTTCTGCCAAGTCAGTCTTTTAATTAATACACATTCCACATCTGTTGGGGAGTAGCAGTAGTTTTAGTGTCAGCGCAGTATGTCCTCCTTCATGTTGACCTTCAGTACGTGTCCGTTGTTTTCCAAAAAGTTTCCCACAAAATCCTATGCAGTGGGTCCTAGTAGACCAGGTTTCTCAAAGCAAGTCCCATGGTCTAAGAAGCCAAAGCCCTGGCTGTGGCACCAGTCCCATAGCCATTTGTTGATTTGCCAAATCTGATTGGCCCTATCGACACCCTTCCCTTTGACCAGGAGTATTGATGAAAAAACTACCTGTGCCCAAGAGTCCCTGACCACTGCTCCCAGGGCTCTGTAATCTTTCTTCATATTCCTCAGGCTGCTCCTGGCTGTATCACTGGTGCCCATGTGAAACAACAGCAGCGGATAATAGTCAGAGGACTGTATGAGGCTTGGGAGTCTCTTGGTGACATCCCTGATATGAGCCCCTGGTAAGCAGCACACCTCCCTAGAGAGTGCATCAGGTTGGCAAATGGGTGCCTCCATACCTCTCAGAAGAGACTTGCTTACTACTATCACACATTGCCTTTTCTTGGTTGCGCTGGTTGTTATATGAGGAGCAGATCAGGTTGCCTTCCCCTGGCAAGGTATTCATTATTCAAGGTCATGACTGCAGTCTGAGTGTTCAGAGTTGATTGAACACCGATAGCTTGCCAGTAGCTTACCTTCCAAAATTCCTAAGAGCTCAGCTTCTGACTTTTTAGTTGCTGGGCTAAACATCAATTCTGGGTCTCTATTTTCCAGGCCTACTAAGTTATGGCTAACCAGCACAATCTAGGGAAAAATTGCACAGAATATTCAGTTTCTGAGAGACTGTTAAGCACTTTTAGGAGTCTTAGGGGACTTTTAAGAATCTGTTTTTCACTGCCATGCCTAACAGTAATGCTACATAGTGAAATGATATCACAGCGCCTTTATCTCTCTCTAAATGTTTGATGAAAGAAGGGGGACTTTTAATTTCAGCATCACTGCCTTGTCCCCACTTGAACATTAAATTTAGCACTTCTGACCATAACCGAGAGTCAGAGCATGCTTAGAAGACCAGTACCTCCCAGCAAAAGCCTGTCTTGCCCTTAAACAGCTTCAGAAAACTTCAAAAGTTTCAGAGAATGAAACACTTCTTAGAAATTGCTTCAATTCCATAAGCATATTCCTCCCTTCAAAAGCACAAAACTTCAGGTGTTTTCCTAAACATGCAGAACTGTTCTCAAGCAAGATTGTCAGACCTGTCACACAGTAAGGTTAGGAAGAGCTTTGCCTGTAAGATATCTAGAGTTTTTCAATACCCTTTCCTTTCTCTGGAACGCTCAGACACGCAGATGATTGTTCTTCTAGAAGAAATTCAGAACTGTCCATAAAACAGTAGGTATTTTCTGCTGTATGGAAATCTTACAATATATTATTTTGTTTAATATGGTTTAGCCACCATATGGGAACATCTTCATTTGCCTTTAGGATAACTAGAGCTTTAGCCAAGTTTGTTCTGCCTCTGGACTGGCAGAGAACTGAGAGTTTGAGTAACGTCACCTTTGGAAACAAGTTTTCTTTTTTGAAATCTTGAAAGTAATAATTTGCTTAGAAATTCCAAGACAAAGCAAGTGAAAGCCATGAGTAAATGAACGTTGTAAGACAAAAGAAATCTTGTGGGAAGGTCTCCTGGGAAAGACTTGTTCCAGCCACTGAAAGAAAATGCTGTTTTAATGTATAATGACACAATTCCTTTCCTTTGGTCTGGCTTCCCTCTAGTAAATGTTACAGTGCAGCTGGGTGGTAAGGAAAAGAAGCTGACTGTCTCAGAGCAGTGTTACTTGGCTTTGTATCGCAGTTATGTACTGGAGCGTAGAAGTGCACAAGTAGGATGTCACCTGTGCAGCAGAGGTGGAAATATCTTCTATCCACCTACTCTTCCAATGATCTCAATGTCTTCCAGCAATGAAGTCAGGAGTTTTCCCATTTTCTGAATGCCAGACCTAAAATACACAAATCAGAAGGTGGTGTTTGAAACAATATAGTGTCCCCACATGTCTTGGTCCTAGTTCTACTCTGTGAACAGTTTCTGCTATTTTGTTCTGTTAGAGCAGCCAAAGGGCTAAATCCAACACCCCCACAAGTCCATTACTTTAATTATCATGCAGCACTACCTGTGCTTCATCCTCATAACTGTGTGTGTTTCTCTTTCCCCTCTTCAACTGCTTTCAAATCATTGCATGCATGACTAGAAGAACTACCTAACACTGAGAGCAATGATCAACTCTGTTCTCTATCCATAATGAGAAATGTCAGTGTGCTAGTATGGAAAAGGACAAGGGTTGCAGGAAAAGCTACTGAACTTGACAAACCACAACAGTGAAGTTGAACTCTTCTCTTGGAGAGCTGGGAAGATGCAAGGGAGAAATTATAAAAAAAACAACAGATCCTTTGATCAGGTTTTCCACCCAAAAGCTGCTGAGCACTTTTACACAAACAGTATATGAATCCAGGTCCATTGGAGGTCAGGAGGTACTTGGCACCTGTCAAGCCTGCAAAGTCCTTCAGCTGTAACTCTGAGTGCTATTAGATGTCTACACAAAGGAGCATGGGAAGTCTAGTAGGAGGTGTGTGGCCTCACTGTACTATGTGCTGCTCAGATATATTGAGAAGAGGATTAAGAAGTTTATGATGAGATGCAACAGATTATTAAAACAAACTGACAGGCTAGGGATGAGGAATCAGCAGCAAATGAGCATGGTTTTAACCTAACAACTAGTTGCTTCCACTAGGCAACCTGCCTAACCTTGGTATATCTGAGTTGTATCATTTCAGGGAATATTGTCCTTGAGTGATTAGTACTGCAATAAAGTTACAGGTCAAAAGGTCTGAAACATGACCTGTTAGGAAAGATGGAAAGAAAGGTGTTTAGTCTGGAGGAGAAAAGACTGTGGGGAGGCATGGTACAGCTTCAAATATGTTGCATGCTGCTGAAAAGAGGAAAGGAATAAATTTTTTTTCCACGTCCTTTGCAGAGGGGACAAGAAGTAGTGGGTATGAATTGCAACAATGGAGATATGTGCTAGAAGCGTTAGGTAAAGTTTAGTTAGTCTGTTTCTGGATTAAGTTGCTTGGGATATTGTTGAATCCCCATCAGTGAAACTAAGAATGAATTAGACAAGTATCACTGAGAGTGACACAGATACTGTAGATTCTGCCTTTGGGCAGGGAGATGGCCTAGATGACTTCATGCTTTCTTCTAGCAGTAGTTTCAGTAATTTTTGTGGTATCTCTGTGTACTTAATATAAAATATGGAAGGCTGTGTATTTTAGAAGCTGTTTATCAAGGGCCTCTCCTAATCTTTAGGGCTGCTTGATTTAGGAGAGCTGCACAGGACATTTTGCACAGAATTTTTTTTTTTTTTTCCTCTCTCAACCTTTCTTCAACATTCCATATTTGAGGGGAATATGGGCAGCTCTTCTTTGCAATTTTAATACTTGTGTGATAAAGAGGTTTATTGTTTTGTTTCCCTCCTTGTGTTTGCAGTCTCTTGAGTTTGTTTTGCTAACTTGCATTGTCACCAGGTTCCAAGAAGAGGGGCTAAAGTCAGAAGAAACTTTATAAAACATTGACAACTGTCCATCATACCATATCACTGACTGCATTTTGGAAGGTTTTTTTTCTGATTATCAGAACTGTATGTGATAAACAAACAAGTCGTAACCTATAGTCAAGACTCATGTAAGCCCAACAAACAGCAGCTAGTCCAAATGTGTAGAGGTTCTAAGGGAGCAGAGTGATTGGGGAGCTGTCTGTAGTAAAGTAACATACCAAGAGTACAGAACTGACAGCATATTTATCACTACTTGTTAGTGTTTTAGTAGAGAGAAATAGCGCTCTCATCTGTTCACTGCAGTCTTTTGCTGCTCCAGTACTGAGCTGGTCTTTGAATTAGCACTGTCTCCCCACTTCCCTTCTGACCCCATGATGTGTGTTTATGAAATTTCTTAAATCAATGGTGTGACTTTTTGCTTAAGAATAAGGCTCGCTGCCAACTCTGATTAGGGGAAATGCTTGAAGGGGTACAACAGGATGGTGCTTGCTTGCTTTACTTAGCTTGTGCAGAAATTAAGGCAGCAATAATCTAAGGGTGCAAATACAATGCAGTGCCATGCAGAGACACTGGACTGGGAACCAAATAACCACGTTTGCATGCTACTGCATTCTGTTCAGCCCTTGCTTGGGTGTTATTAAACATTCCTATAAATGATATTTCTATTAGTTTGTTATTTGGCCAAATCTGGACAGATTTTCATGCAAGCAATACAAGGTCTCATATTCACAGATTGTCCCATTATCATATTGCAAGATTTAGTCAAAATCTTGAAGTACTTGACAAGGAAAACTTTTGAAATTAATTAATAAATGTAATACAATCTGCTTTTTCCTTATTTTACTTTCAGAAGTGGTGAAGGTGTTTTGCCAAAACTAGGAACAAACCAGAACATCATATCAACACTCCTTGAATGGCTAACATTTGGCAAAAGAAAATGAAGGTACATAATAGTATAATTGAAACAACTTAATATTGCCAACTGTCTTCTTTATGGTCAGTATCATTTAGAACTTTATTTTATAGAGAAAAGACAATGATCAATCGGTCAATTTCTGGTTCTTAGAAAAGTTGAAGTTCTTCAAGAAAACTTGAAGTTTATATCTTGCTTCTTTGAAAATTAAGCTTTGAATGTGGTATGACCTTTGCATTTCTTATAAGAGCCAGGAAACCCAAAGTTATTAATAACAGCATTTGGAAATGCTGTTCTAGTTCTGGGCTGACAAGTGGCATGCACTGTGTTATGAGTTGGCCGTCCTGCATAACTTCTTAGGGAAGTAAATAGCTGGCACACTTGGAGATGTCTGGTTAAGATAATTTGGGGACAAGAACAGGGGAACCAGAGGTGTTGGAGAGAGATAGACAGGCATGATATCTGGCAAATACCTGCCTACGCTATTTGTGGTCCTAACCTTTGCTTTTATTCCTCCCTAATCATTAGCCCTGTTAAGAATTTTATATGAAAAGTTAAAGGAAAAGGTTAAGTGCAATTCCTTTTAGCTTTTTTGCAACTGATAATTCTAAAGCCTAAAGCAACTCCTATGACAGTGTGACTCAGAGAGGGGAAAGAAGGAAAGTAAACCAAAGGGACAGTGACATTTCATAGAATCATAGAATGGTTTAGGTTGGAAGGGACCTTGAAGATCATCTAGGTCCAACCCCCCTGCCATAGGCAGGGGCATCTCCCACTAGACCAGGTTGCTCAAAGCCCCATCCAGCCTGGCCTTGAACACCTCCAGGGATGGGGCATCCACAACTTCCCTGGGCAACTTGTTCCAGTGCCTCACCACCCTCAAAGTGAAAAATTTCTTCCTAATATCTAATCTAAATCTACCCTCTTCCAGTTTGAAGCCATCCCCCCTCGTCCTATCACTACATGCCTTTGTAAAAAGTCCTTCTCCAGCTTTCTTGTAGGTGCCCTTCAGATACTGCTGCTGGACTCTTTGAAAACACAAGAATTGGAGCATGGTAGATACCTTCATTGCATGGCCACCTTCTGAAAAATACTGAAGACCGAGAGTAAGTCACCAAAATGTTTTTAAAAATCTAGCCACAGTTCCTTCCATTTTTGCTGTGTTCTGCAGGATAAAGACTATCCAGTGCCATCAAGGACACAGTTAGCTGTCTGTCCCCCAACTACAGAAATACACGTGGATCTTATACAATAGATTCTCACAGAAATCAACTTAGCACCATAGCCTCTCTCCTGCTCCACACACCAGATGCAGCTGATTGGCCTCATTGGTTGGCATCTGCACATGTGGCCCTGAGTGGGATAATTATCATCCTACAGTGTTACAGTCAGGACAAGAAGGGAGAAATTGTCTGTACCTCATAGCATGGCTTTTGACATAAAGAAGCCCTGTCAGAAGCATACTCCATAATTGCAGCCAGTCCCCACCCCACCATGCGATATGTTGACCACTGTTTTTAAAGGGAATGCTCCCCATCATGTATCCTAGCATGCCTCCACCTGTCAACATCAAAGAGAAAGTCCCCTGCAATGTCTGCAAATGTCGTATGCTGAACAGCTGATTTTCTTAAGCATTGAGTCCTTCCTTTCTTCTCTCAGTTTACAATAAGAGCAGTCTCTGACTTTGAAAAGTCAATTGTATATTGGGCTACGTTTCCATATTAAATGGGCCAGGTTTTACTTGTGACTCCTGCAGCCTAATGATATGCAGCTAAAGAAGTACAACTACATAGTGAAGAATAAATAAACTTCAACTTGCTCTGGTGCAGGTTTTCTTAAGCCTATACTATACATTTATAGTAATATGTAATTTTGAGTGGATCTCATCTTTTTTTTTTTAGATGACAATTTAAAAAAAATATCTCAGGTAAAAAAAAGCTGGATTATCTCTGCATAAAAAATAAATGCATGCTGAAAGATGATTTTATGCACATTTTTCTGCTGTGCCCCAATACCAAGTAAATATCATAGAATCATTGCATGAGTGGATGCAAGTGAAAAATTATGACAATTTCTGTGATGCATTTTACTTTTGGGCAGGGATTGTCTGTAAGAAGGTTATGATTTTCTAAAACTGAGTCATCCTTTGTATGCTAAACAGCTAAAAGAATAAGATTATAACATAGAAATTAAGATTACAGCTTTCAAGTATTTAAAAAACTTTTTCTTCCTAAGAAGCCAGTGTTTCTAAACACATGAAAATCCCCAGAATGTGCCTGATAATAAGACTACAAATAAATTTGGTATCCATTAAGTTAAATTGGGAGTCAAGGTTTCCCAAGACAGAGCACCTCTCCCACATTCTGCTCCCCACATTCACCTCAGACAGAGCACCTCCCCCACATTTCCCAAGACAGAGCACCTCCCCCACATTCTGGCTTACAGATAGAGCTCAGAGGGTTGTGGTTAGTGGCGCAGAGTCTAGTTGGAGGTTAGTAACAAGTGGTGTCCCTCAGGGGTCAGTACTGGGCCCAGTTTTGTTCAACATATTCATCAATGATCTGGATGAAGGGATAGAGTGTACCATCAGCAAGTTTGCTGATGACACAAAACTGGGAGGAGTGGCTGACACGCCAGAAGGCTGTGCTGCCTTACAGCGTGACCTTGCCAGGCTGGAGAGTTGGGCAGAAAGAAACCTTATGAAGTTCAACAAGGGTAAGTGTAGGGTACTGCACCTGGGGAGGAATAACCCCATGCACCAGTACAGGTTGGGGGCTGACCTCCTGGAGAGCAGCTCTGTGGAGAGGGACCTGGGAGTCCTGGTGGACAACAGGATGACCATGAGCCAGCAATGTGCCCTGGCGGCCAAGAAGGCGAATGGCATCCTGGGGTGCATCAAGAAGAGTGTGGCCAGCAGGTCGAGGGAGGTCATCCTCCCCCTCTACTCTGCCCTGGTGAGACCGCATCTGGAGTACTGTGTCCAGTTCTGGGCTCCCCAGTTCAAGAAAGACAGGGAACTGCTGGAGAGGGTCCAGCAAAGGGCAACAAAGATGATTAGGGGACTGGAGCACCTTTCTTATGAGGAAAGGCTGAGGGACTTGGGTCTCTTTAGTCTAGAGAAAAGAAGATTGAGGGGGGATCTTATTAATACATACAAATACTTAATGGGAGGATGCCAGGGGGATGGGAGTAGTCTTTTTTCAGTGGCACCCAGTGATAGGACGAGGGGTAATGGGCATAAACTTGAACATAGGAAGTTCCATCTTAACATGAGAAGGAACTTCTTTACTTTGAGGGTAGTGGAGCACTGGAACAGGCTGCCCAGAGAGGTGGTGGAGTCTCCCACTCTGGAGACATTCAAAACCCGCCTGGACGCTGTCCTGTGTAACGTGCTGTAGGTGACCCTGCTCTGGCAGGAGGGTTGGACTAGATGATCTCCAGAGGTCCCTTCCAACCCTAACAATTCTGTGAATTCTGTGAAAAAACTCCAGGGTAGGCAAGACGAAGAATATATTTTCCCCTTCCTCCCCCTCCCTTGAAGTTCGAACCATTACTCTGACTGCTTCATAAGAATGGTCACGCTGACAAGCCTGTTAAGCAGACAAGATCTCTTGCCCAGTATCCTGTCTCTGACAGGGACCGGTAACAGATGCCTAGCAAGAGCTAGAATAATGTGACCTGCTGCCTGGTATACCATCCTAGTTGTTGGTCTTTGGCAGCTTCATGACTTCCTGAGCCTGTAGTTGCACCTGGACAATGCTTAACAGCCACTGACAGATTCAGTATAATATTCTTAAAACCTTTTTTGAGCCTGCAAGGATTGTAGTTTACTATGTCTTGTCTGTGTATTCTCCTGGAAGAAACAGGTCAGGTACCAGAGAAGATGTCTGTTTTCGATGGCCCCCTCTCCAAGAGTACGTCAGTGCACTTCTCAGGAGCAGGAGAGAAAGGTGGGGAAGCACAGCACTTACCACAGCGTGGGGTGAAGCAGGCAGAAGACGGAGAGGCACAAAGGCTCATCTTCTGTCATTGTATTCACATATTTTGCTTCATAATTGATCTCATAAAAGTTGATTTCTCAGCTCTTTGAAAAGAAATATTCAGATCAGAAAGAAAACACACAAGAAACATAAAAGCATTTAAAAGGAGAAGCAGCATTTGCTGAAAGCACTGCATATTGGGCATCTGTATGTGTCCTGGTTTGAGGTAAAACATAAACAATTTTCTGTTCAGTAATTTTACCTTGCAGCTAAGCTTCTTCTAACTAACTGAACTCTCTGAAATTAACAGCATATTGTGGAGACACTGTTCGCTCCCAGAATGATAAGACCTGATGTTTATAGTTAATACCAAGGAATGGTATGCAGAGAGGCTCCTGCTTATACTTATTGCTATAACAACCAAGGTCAGCTAACTTTGTTATGTACCAAGTTGGAGGACCAGAAGCGGAAGAGCATAGAGGGGTCATACTTGTGGGGAGGAGCAGAAGCGAAAGAGCATAGAGGGATCATACCTGTGGGGAGGAGCAGACAGGACAGGTGACCCAAAAGTGACCAACAGGGCATTCCATCCCATCTGCATCATGCTCGGTACAAAAGCTGAGGAATCAAAGGGGTCAGCCTCTTTGTTCAATGGCCGGCGTCTGAGGAGGACTCTGTCTGTTCATCTGCCTTTGATCCTGATCTGTGCGTTCCTGAATCCAGTTCTGGAGTTCAGCTCCCATCCATCGCTGAATGCAGTCTGGGTCTTTCCCAGTGCCTGCCAGTGACATGATCTTCATCTTGGGAGCTTGATATGGTTTTGTATATATTGTATATATTTTCATTATTTTCTTTTTATTATTTTATTAATACTTTATTAAAGTAGTTTAGTTCCTTCTAAACTCATAAGTTTCTTTTCTTTCTCTCCCTCCTCTCCTTAGAAAGAGAGGTGGGGGAGAACATGTCGTTCATTTCAGTGGCCAGTCCGGCCCAAACCACAACAGTATAACAAACATGCACACTTTCTCGTTCATCTCAGTGGCTACTTTATTCCTGCAAAGGATAGAAGAAGACAGCCAGGATAAAGACAGATGTATAACCTGAGAAAAACAATAAATCTTGATGGTGCTAAATATATTTACCCTATAAATCACTTTGGATGCCTCTTTCTCTGAATCCACAATCCTGTCAGAGTGCTTTCCAACGCTTCATCAATTTGTTGTGGAGAATGAAACAGAATGCTAATTTGGGAGGGTTCCTTTTTTCCCTTGGCATCTTCTGGTGCCAGTAAATCACTAGCCCCCTAGGTTGTTACAGCTGAGAAGTTAACATTTAATTTAGCTAGACAAACTGGGGCCTAATTTGAAAAGTGTTCAGCTGAGCTCTTATTCCGCATGGAGAATATTCATAGAGAGAACATTAATAAAATTTATGAGCATGATGAGAAAAGGCCAAAAGAATCCCTCGAGTAAAACGTGAAAGGGACAAAAGTAGAAGTATTTTCTTCCTGACTCATTTCCTGGTTCAGAATGTTTAACAACATACAGATTATTTTTCTCTGCTGCAAATGGCATTTGCTAACATGCAAGTCAAAGTTGATTGACAGTTATAATATATGCTCCAAGAAAAAAGATTTTAAAGGGTCTGAGCCCATAATATGGTGAATTCACTGTTTTCACTCTCTTCCTCAGTGCACCTTCAGAAGCACAAATCTGCTCTTGATAGAGTACATTAGCATCTTGATGCACACCATGACACCAATTAAACTTAATAAAAGTTCTGCAGCTGAATTCCCACATACCCTCAGCTGAAAATGTACTTCTAATGGTGTTTGAACTCATATTGTTTTTCTCTATGAGCATTATAAGTTTTTTATCTTCTACGTTTGCAGCACAATTTGCATATTTTGCAGTCACTATGTCCACATGTTCTAATCACGTTTTTTTTCTCATCAGTTGAATTTGAACAGAATTACTTTGCATGCTCTGATAGATAGGGCAGAAAGTCTTGACATACTGCACTGATCTCCACTACTGTCTCCACCTGCCAAATTGGATCCTGACTTTGTTCATTTGTGGCAGGTTCTATTAATTTACTTATTGCCTTCAGTTTTTCTGATCATGTTTTGCATCTTGTTTTTCTGTGGTTTTCCTTTTCCTGCCTTTCTACCTACTATCTTGATTTTCTTCTCAACTGTGTAATTGACATAGAATAATTTCTCATTATATATATTAAAGGCCTGCATGTTCCCAAAGCTTTTATCAGACCTTTTTACCTGAAAAAAACATGCAGGGAAGCCATATCACAGGTCTTCAAAATAGAGCTGTTACTTTATATTTTATCAGTGACATATTCCCTTTTCATTTAATCATTATATGCTGTTCTAGACAGATTCTGATTTCATTTAGGTATCATTATGTACAGGAGAACCTTGGGAAGTTTCTCTGTTTTTACAGTGCAGATGCTGAGATTGCAGTTTGGCCCAATACATTGAATAGAAATGTGCAAGTATTTATAAAAAAGACCACTAGTTTTGGTTTTGATCTTACATGCACTCATTCTAGTAGGGAGATCCCTGAAATCTGGCTCTGTCTTCTCTGTCAAGGAGCAGCAAGAGCAGGCCACTCTACAAAAAAGCACAAACCAAGAGCAACCACAACACAGACTGTGCCCTCACCAGAGCACGGCCCCATCACAGCTGAACAGGCTGGGCAGAATAAGGCTGCTGATGATATATGGTTCCATCAACAGCTCCACACAAGGGGAGGTGATGAACGATGTCCAAGGTCCATCCAGGGAGTCTAGTCAGGAGCAGCAGGAGACGGGACCGGAAGTAGGACTGTAAACCATTGCAACAGCATAGACCCGAGAGTCATCTAGGGGGTAGGGTTGAAGGTAGATACACTTACAACATAGCTCATGCAAAGAGTAAAGGCCCAGGCCTGAGCTTACATGGAGCTCCTGGGTCATGGGCAGAGGGTGGAAATCCCAGGTGAGGCTGGTCAGGGCCATTAAGACCTATTGGTACATTCACAGTCCTGACACTGTGGTCTTGGATGAATTTCTTAGTGCTAGGTTTTTCGGGTGTTTCATCTAACTCCTACCAACTTCAAACTTAGAATTGAAATAAATGAGAATGAGCTGTTTAAATGTCTTTAGAAACCTGGCTGCAAGTGCAAATGATACTTAGCTGTTAGAAACCTAAGAAGCTTTCAAGCGAGTCATTGAGGTCAGTAAGGCCATTTATTTAGTTAGCAAATGCTTGTATTGCATTTTAGCTTTAATTCCTCTGTCTCTTAGCTTTGTTGTCTTTAAGATGGAGTTCTCATGAGGATTAAGTAGTTCATGTATGGCATGTGAAGAGCAAAACTTTCTACAAAGTGCAGTTATGCTAAGGGTTACTTTACATGCTTATCCTAACATTAGAATAGATATTCATACCATATAAACTGAATGATAGAAGAGATCCAGTAAAACTCATTCAGACTTCTCCACCTCCACATATCTGTGCTTTGATCAGTTTGTTCTGCACTAACAAGCATGTGGAATGTCAAAACCAGAGAAAAATTTCCTTATAGTGCTTTAGCAGGTGATACAGAAGAGCAATGGCAAAGCAGCATGAACCTCAGATATGTAAAGCTTGTCAGGTCTATAGTTTTTTTGTAATAAATAGCTCGGAACCCCACAGTATCTCATGAACCATACAAGAGAGCCAGAAGAGAGCACATGGGAGCACAAGTAGGAAATAAGACTGAGTTCAGATTGAATGCACTTCGTAACAGATATGGACCGGTCCTCAATGTCCAGGGGACAGAACCTATTGCACTATTGATCTTGAAAATTCCAAATGCCATCATCCCCTCTGAATTGAGAATTGCAGCTGAGGTGTTTGGCAGGGCATCAAGGGCGTCTGTGGGAAAAGAGGAGACTGTCATAATTTGAAAGTAAAAAGGGTAGGGAATACAGATCAACCTCTAATGCATTCCTTGATGTCTATATCTAGTAAATATGATGAACCTATTGGTCATTTTCAAGGTTCATTTTGGATTTTTAACAGTTCAGTTATATGGCTGTATAGCCGAGTTACTAATTTTGTAGTAGTGCTATCTGGAAGGTGAGCCATTTACTAGCTGATTGCTATAGCAGTATGTTGAGCCAAATTTACCCTGACATGACTGCTTTGCTCAGGGCAGTCATACAGGTCTGTTTATTGGATTTCCACACAGTAATTCACATCTTCCCAATGCTGAACACTTTCTATTTCAGCTCCGTGTATCCAGGCTTGACTCAACACTGCATTACTCCATATTTACGCTGGTAGAACTGCTTTGGATCAGTTGGTAAAAAACTGGAAAGGCTTCCTATCATAATTTTCAGGACACTAACGCTACCTCCCTAAGATAAGGATAAACAGACATATACTGTTCCAAACTGCTGCCTCAGCATGTATTTTTTACTTGTTGCTTTGGATCCTTGAAGCTTTTAAGTATTTGCTGTATGTTTCTGAGCACCCCTATTGGGTTACTCTGATTTGTTTTTTCCGACAAAAAAGTGGTTCTTTTCCCAGCAATAATAATCTCCTTTACTATAAATTATTTTATGTGTAGCGCCTTGGAGACATTCTAACACTTTTACATAATAAAAGAACCCATTTATTTCCAAATATTTTAAAGCTTGTTTTCAATGTTTTTTCTCATTTTTAAAGTGGAAATCATTGAATTTGATGGGAAAAGAATTGCTGTTATAAAAAAATCATTTATAGAAGTGTTGTTGAGGCCCCATCCCTGGAGGTGTTCAAGGCCAGGCTGGACGTGGCCTTGGGCAACCTGGTCTAGTCGGAGGTGTCCCTGCCCATGGCAGGGAGGTTGGAACTCGATGATCTTCAAGGTCCTTTCCAACCTAAACCATTCTATGATTCTATGATTCTATGTATAGAAAGTGTATGTATATGAAAGAAACAAGGAAATGCCTAATTCTTAAACATATAAAGGAAAATATGAACCTTGTATAGATAAATAAAATGAAAAGTACATGAAAGAAGTAAACAATGCACTAGAATGAGCTTTCCATTGACATTAATTATGCCGTCCAGAGGGACCTGGACAGGCTTGAGAAGTGGGCCCGTGCCAACCTCATGCAGTTCAACAAGGCCAAGTGCAAGGTCCTACATCTGGGTCAGGGCAATCCCAAGCACAAATACAGGCTGGGCGGAGAATGGATCGAGAGCAGCCCTGAGGAGAAGGACTTGGGGGTGCTGGTTGATGAGAAGCTCAACATGAGCTGGCAATGTACACTTGCAGCCCAGAAGGCCAACCATATCCTGGGCTGCATCAAAAGAAGCATGACCAGCAGGTCAAGGGGGGTGATTCTGCCCCTCTTCTCCGCTCTTGTGAGACCCCACCTGGAGTACTGCATCCAGCTTTGGAGTCCTCAACATAAGGACATGGACCTGTTGGAGCGAGTCCAGAGGAGGTCCACAAAGATGATCAGAGGGATGGAGCGCCTCTCCAATGAAGACAGGCTAAGACAGTTGGGGTTGTTCAGCCTAGAGAAGAGAAGGCTCCAGGGCAGGTTTCGAAACCAAACTTGCACCATCGTGGCTTTGATTTTTAGGCAAGACTGGCTAAAG
The DNA here is from genome assembly GCF_000708025.1 of Charadrius vociferus. NCBI lineage: Eukaryota > Metazoa > Chordata > Aves > Charadriiformes > Charadriidae > Charadrius > Charadrius vociferus. Next base: position 22,456 of record NW_009648895.1, read on the forward strand.
GGAGACTGGCTAAACTTTAAATACCAATTTTAGAGAGAGGGTGAGGTCATGGTACAGGATAAGAATTTGCACAGTCCTTTTTACATAATCCCAGCAATATTGCAGTCAGGTAGGGCTGTTCAGTATACACTGGTGAGAGGACGCACAAGGTACCATAGCAGCCTAAAAATAAAGGAAGACAATTTTGTTTTCCTAGTAATTATGGAATATGTTATAGATGCAGAATTATTCTGTGACCCCCTAAAGGGCCCCGGTATACCTTCTGGAGACCTGAACCAGCTGTCCCAGCCCATCCTCATGGTTCCCACTGAGGGGCTGGAACCTGCTTTGGCAACTTGTACCTGGGTGGGATTTCTGGGATGTGCCTCTAAATAAGCCATTCTCTCAAGCTACATAGATGAGAGCCAGGAGGTTGAAAAGATTTAGCACTGTCCCATTAGCACTTCCAGGTCAAGTGTAGAGCAGATGCAAATGTTGCTCTTCCTGAAGAGTGGCTGAGTGATGGGAAACAGCATGCCTAGCTAATGTACCAGGCAGCAGGGGGGCTGTGGGACATCATATGGAAAAGGTGGGTTGTGGAGATAGGGAGGCTGAGTGGGGTCTGGACCAGAAAGTGTTAATGCTTTTATATAAAATGCCACAAATTTTATTTCTGATTATTTATTTTGATTTCTTGGAAAAAATATAACTGCCTTCATTTCAAGGCTTATATTTGATACATGGGAGAGAGCATGGTAAATGTATGTAAGCACATACAGGTGTGAGTGTGTGTTTGAAAGTTTAATGGTCCTGTTCAGTAAATGCACTTTATTCCCAGCTGGCAGGAATGAAGAACTACCACAGACACAGATCAGTGGATTTGATGCTCTGTGTACAGATCTTTTGGGGACCATTCCTAGATCAAGGACATTGTCTCACTGGTGGCAGTCAGACCTCTTCCTAGTTAAAGGGCTAGCAAAACTGAAGCCAGTGTTACAAATCAGTGTTTACCTTGTGGGTCATGGCACACATTCTGAATCAGTATCAAATCATCCTATCAAAAAATCTGGCTTTTCTGAACTGGCAGTAAGGCTTAAAGAATAATTAACAAAAAAGTCAAGATTTTCCATGTGATGATTTTGCTTTGGTCAGACTACCTTCCCATGACTTTGATGCTTGTTTCCCATGAACATTTGATCACTTAGTTTTTTTATGGAAGTAGTTGTCAGCATTTACATTTATTATTGCTCTCACATATCACTATCATCATCCTTTGATCTGACTATTTTTTAAACAACTGTGTGTATATTTACAGTGCTGTGTCAAAGCTAAACATACCATATGAATTATAAATAATAACCGTTATAGTTTTTTTCCTACATACTTAGAGCAGATGTGCATTTTTCAGGTTAACCAACATGATTTTTCTGTTAGAGAAAGTATGTACAAAAGTAATCAGGAACAGTTTTAACAGTGGGACTGAAGGATTTTCATCTGCCACTGAATCAGTTTCGCAAATGCTTAGTGTGAATGACTAATTCTCAACAACTGGACAAACACATGAAATAGCAGTGGAGACACTCTTCTCTAGGAATGTGCAGTACACAAAAAATAGAATCTCTTCTACTTACCCAGCAGTAGATACTGCAGATGCCTATACTGGGCTTTTTACTTTATGTGCTGTCAAAATATGGTGCAAAACTTTACATTCAATATACGCACTGCACAGAAGCTACAATTAAGAGGAAGGGCCACATTGATTTTTCCAGTAAAAATTTTATTTTTTTTTATTCTTAGCTCTCAGAGAGCCAAGTTATTAGCTATCAGTAGAGGTTGCAGGATGCTTGAACTCTGCTTTTAAGTGGCAAGAAACTGAGATTAATGGGAGTTCTAGTGTCTCCCTGCTGACAAGAAGCCCATTTCCATTTTTGCTTTTAAAGGAAAGCACTGCATTTCTTGTAATTTGCAGGAGAGCTATCAGCGAGATATAAAGAAAATAATAGATATTCAGACTCCCTTCTGAGATGTGGCATCCTGGTTGTCACATTTACTGGCAAATGAGAGTGCAAAAGCACTGCACTGCTGTGTTTGTTTAGCAGTTAAGTGCAGACTTCAGTATACTGGGACTTCATAAACCACCCACCCCACTCCCCCAGTCAATTAACCCACCTGCTGACTTTGCATTCTCCTCCTGGGCTTTTGTCTTGCATGTTTTTCCTCTATCTGCTGCAGATAGTTCTACAGAAACCTGTACTAAAACAGGGTCAACCCCTGTGTCCTATGTCAAACAGCTCTTACCCGGTGAACCTTGCCTTTGGGAGCTGTGGGCTGTGGGGAGTGAAACATCACACAAACTGTTCTGTCCCCACTGGTTTGTGTGCTGAGTTGTAACACAGACTTGTATTTGCCCTGAAAACTTGTCTGGCACCTTTTGATTTATTCTGCAATAAATTTTTCCTCCTTTTCTTTTCCCAATCAACATGTACCAACACTGATAAGAGGCTGCACAAAGCCTGTTAGCCTATGTGTTTTCTGTAATGTAGTGTTTAACTCCTAGGCTCCTACATTTCTTGTGAACTGTAGAGGAGTTCCCAAGAACTAGTATATTGTAAGCCATTCTTGGACTGCCATCTCTAGGTTGTCCAGGAATGGCTTGCAACATATTAGTTAGACTCCAAGTTCAGCTGTAGCTTTTATGCCATTCTGGATCAGACAGCATCAAAAAAAATCCATTGTTTTTCACTGGGGAGAGCAGGAAGGAGCTGACTGAGGAGGAGAATAGTGAAACCAACAATGTAAGGATTTTCCCCTCTTCTGCTAGCACCAGAGGACATTTTGGTAATAATATCTCCTCCTCTAACCCCTTCAGCTTTTTTGGTAATAATCAGTTTGAAAGCTTTAAACCTGGCACATTTCAAAACTGAAAATGTTTGTTGAAAAGACACTTCTCGGTTGTTGTTTGCTTTTTTGTAATCCAAAAATTACGTTCTGCTCTGTTCTGCTGGGAGCACTGTGGTGGGTTGTTGCTGGCTGGATGCCAGGTGCCCACCAAAGCTGCTCTATCACTCCCCTCCTCAGCTGGACAGGGAAAGGAGAAAATATAACAAAAGGCTCATGGGTCAAGATAAGGACAGGGAGATCACTCAGCACTTACTGTCACGGACAAAACAGACCCGACTTGGGGAAAAATTAATTTAATTTATTACCTATCAAATCAGAGTAGTGTAATGAGAAATAAAAACTAAATCTTGAAACACCTTCCACCCACCCCTCCTTTCTTCCCAGGCTCAGCTTTACTCCCAAATTCCCCACCTCCTGCCCCCAAGCGGTGCAGGGGGACAGGGAATAGGGGTTGCAGTCAGTTCATCACACGTCGTCTCTGCTGCTCCTTCCTCCTCAAGGGGAGGACTCCTCACGCTCTT
>NW_009648895.1:26081-30172 GCF_000708025.1 Charadrius vociferus
TACTCTGGTGTGGGGTCCTCCATGGGCTGGAGGTAGATATCTGCTCCATCGTTAACCTCCATGGGCTGCAGGAAGACAACCTGCCTCACCATGGTCTTCACCACGGGTTGCAGGGGAATCTCTGCTTGGATGCCTGGAGCACCTCCTCCCCCTCCTTCTTCACTGACCTTGGTGTCTGCAGAGTTGTTTCTCTCCCAAATTCTCACTCCTCTGTCTGACTGCAGTTGCTATTGCACAGCAACATTTTTCTCCTTCTTAAATATGTCATCACAGAGATGCTACCACTATCACTGATTGGCTCAGCTTTGGTCAACAGCAGGTGTGTCTTGGAGCAGGATGGTATTGGCTCTGTTGGACATGGGGGAAGCTTCTAGCAGCTTCTCACAGAAGCTATCCCTGTAGCCTCCCTGCTACCAAAACCTTGCCACGCAAACTCAATACAAGCACACTATATATAGTCTAGGAACTTCTATAGGAAGGCAAGATTCTTGTCCCCTGAATAAATGCACTGATTGCTATCCCCTCATACCTGTTTCTCATCTGTTTCTAGCTGCACTGATGTCTTCAATGACGAACACTCTGTCATAGATTGCTGCTGCGTTTAAAGTCAAAGGCAGCCTAAAGGAAACAGGCCCACTGTATTACCATCCTCATGTACATGAGAAAAAGTAAGTTGGAAGATCTAAGCTGCTCCTGTCTGCAGGCTTTATGACATTTCTGGGAAAACTGATGTTGTAACCAGGTAAGGAGAAAAAGAGAAGCAAGTGATAGTACAGCTGTTACATTGTGGGGGTAGGCAAGAGTAAGTGTCTGCCAAGCAGTGCTTCTGAAGCCCACAAAAGAGTCTCAACTTTAGCCCAAGGCAATCTAAGCTGCGTGCATTTGTGAGGAAAACATGGTTTTGACTGCTCTGGGATTGGAAAGAAGGAAATGGTGAACTTGAGGATACTGGGATAGGTGGAAGATGAAGGGATCTGATGATGAAGGCATTTTTATAGGAACTGAAAAGGTAGAGTACATATAGGTGGAAGGGGAGAACATATTTATTAGGAAGTGGATAAAGTGGAAAAAGCCCTGGTCGGGGTAATTAACCAGCTCTGGAGTCCCCAACATAAGAAGGACATGGACCTGCTGGAGCGTGTCCAGAGGAGGGCCACGAGGATGATCTGAGGGCTAGAGCACCTCTCCTATGAGGAGAGGCTGAAAGAGTTGGGGCTGTTCAGCCTGGAGAAGAGAAGGCTCCGGGGAGATCTTATTGCGGCCTTCCAGTACCTAAAGGGGGCCTACAGGAGAGCTGAGGAAGGACTTTTTACTAGGGCATATAGCGATAGGATGAGGGGGAATGGCTTTAAACTGGAAGAGGGCAGGTTTACATTAAACATTAGGAAGAAATTTTTCACTTTGAGGGTTGTAAGGCACTGGAACAGGTTGCCCAGAGAGGTTGTTGAGGCCCCATCCCTGGAGGTGTTCAAGGCCAGGCTGGACGTGGCCTTGGGCAACCTGGTCTAGTGGGAGGCGTCCCTGCCCATGGCAGGGAGGTTGGAACTCGATGATCTTCAAGGTCCTTTCCAACCTAAACCATTCTATGATTCTATGATTCTATAATTAAGTGCACTCCTGGCCCTGACAGCCCTGTAGGGGTAGTGTGATTGCTACTGAGAAAGGAGCTCCGTGAGACTGGTACAGCAGCAAAGGCAAAGAGTGAGTTGGGAGGAAGGAAAGTGATGTGTTCGGAAATTGCTGTGGAAGGCAGGCAGTAGGAGGACAAGGGGAGATCTGGAGGGAAGACATAGCCTCGTGTTGAGAGCTTGCAATTTTCAGTAGCTCATCTTCTTGTTATAAGAAAGCATCAGTGAAATACTAAATGAAACACTTCCATAAAATTTATGGCTGTTTCACACTGGATGTCTTATTTGACTGACTTTGGTTGAAAAAGGTTATCCCTCATCTGTGCCAGGAGATGCTGCAGAAAGACAGTGTCTAGTAGGATGATCAAGGTCTGAAGCAAAGGCAACAGTTTCTAATTTTGTTTCATTGAGAGTAGAACACACAAGTTATGAGAAAACAAAGCCATGTTCAGCCAAGTTTCCTTATTTCTATACACATTTTCCACAGTCACTCTCTGCACTAATTTTAGCCCTGTAAAACAATGGGAGGAAAAATGTACACGACAGTGTATTGAACATGAGGCAGGAGGGAGGCTTTTGCAGCCTCCTCAGCTTCTGAGTCACAAATGGGATGTCCAAATTTGCCATCCTTCAGAATCCCATTCCTTTTTAGAGTACAGCTTCCCTGTCATTGCCTGAGCCTGCAATTTGACTCTCTCCTGCAATAGTTATTATTACCATCTAATAAATCCCCATGGCTTAATATATCTACGTGATCTGCTTAACATCTGTTCTGATGCATTGTCCTAAAGCATCTCTTACTGCAGTCATCTTTATTCAGAGAGTGAAGTGGTCTCAGACTACCCCAACCTCTGGACCACTTTAACTTTCTTGTTACAGTTGAAGAGGTATAACCCAGGCCCTTCAGGCCTTATTTATAGTAGTTATACTGGTGCACTTCCTTCCTTGTGGAAAATACATGTTTTGCTGTTACTGCTTTTACCAGTTCCTGGAATTCAATAGCTTTACTGACTTTTAGGCTGGTACGACTATGCATTTAGGTCAACCTCAGTTAAAGGGAGCTAAGCTAATTCAAACTACCTTGCTTCTCATGTGGGCAGAGCATACACAGACAGCTACAGTTATCCTGCAGAAACTTGTTTTGTCTATCTAGGGACTCCTCTGGGGAGTCTGCCAGCACAGTTGTCAGAGAGGTTTGTGATGTTTTTTACCCACACTCTTAACCAGTGTGTCTCTGCCAGTAAAACTTCCAAGTTTAGACTGGCTGTAGTGTGAATGCAGCTGTGATAAGCATCGAATCTGTCATTATCTCGAACCCTTGGAGCCCCATGTTGGGTGCCAAAAAGGACTGTCGTGGTTTAACCCCATCTGGCAACTGAGCACCGCATAGCTGCTCACTCACTCCCCCCAAGTGGGATGGGGGAAGAGAATTGGAAGGGTAAAAGTGAGAAAACTCGTGGGTTGAGATACAAACAGTTGAATAATTGAAATAAAATAAAATAATATTAATAATAATAAAAAGAAGAAGAAAAATTGTAATGAAAAGGAAAATAACAAAGAGAGAGAAATAAAACCCAAGAAAGACAGGTGATGCAAATGAAAACAATTGCTCACCACCAACTGACCTATGCCCAGCCAGTCCCTGAGCAGCAGCCTCCCTGCTAACCTCCCACCCTGAGAGAGTGAACATTGTCTGCACAATATGCTGTTAATTTCAGTAGTTAGAGAGGCCCAGCTAAGAAGCGAAGTTACTGACCAAAATTGGTTCTGTTTTACCTCAAACCAGGACAACCTGTGAATATGCTTAGTTGCTATTTTTGAAACTGTATTGGGATTTTTCTCATGCCATTGACTCTTGCAAGCCCAACACTTTTAGTGGTCTGCAAGCTGAGAGAGGAGTAACAGTGAAGTTCAGGCTGAATAATGCAGAATCAAGAGATGCCTCTAGGTGTAAAAGGTGGCTAAGTCCTAGCACCTTCACCTCTTTAGATATATGTGACTGCAACAAGTGGATTAATTTGCAAGGGATAGAAAAGGATACTTAGTTCACTGTAGTGTGTATAGTGAAGGAGATATGAATGTTTGTGAAAGGGGAGTACTGTCCACAGCAAACAACCTCTGACTCTATATGGTTATTAGCTAACTTCTTTAACTTAACATTTCCTCTTAGTTAAAGGGAGAACATCAGAAGTTTGGAGCTTGTACATTCTTACATCATTTAACAGGGTTGGTTGCTTTTTATGCTAATTCAAACACTTGGTGCTGCTTTGGGTTTGTGCTTAGCCATTCCCAACTACTAAGTGCAAGGAGAGAGCTGCTGCAAGATGTTGAATCTTCTGCTATTTGCTAGCTGGCAGGATAATGGAGGGCTTGGGCAAGAAAAGGAAGCCCGATCTGTTGCCTTTCTTCTCAGTTTGAAGAGCCCGCATGATTTGTAGCCCATATCACGGTCACTTTATAACA
>NW_009648895.1:30199-31128 GCF_000708025.1 Charadrius vociferus
ATTAGAGAGGAATGGATTTATACATGGGGACTAACACATATAGTCATGTATGTTATCTTGAAATTAATTTTTTGTGTGTGTATATAAACATGTGCACGTGTATGTATGTGCACACACATTAAAGCAACAGTGTAACAGTGTCTTTGCAAGGAAAAGCAGTAGTCACTCCACACTTCCTTACAGACAGAGGAGAGAAACAAGCACTTAACAGAGCACAATTCATCTTATCATCTGAAATTAATCACATTTTTAAAAGCATGTTTCTCTCCATTGCCTGTAAAGGAGCAGAGGGCAATCTCTTCAGCTGAGGACATCCATGTTGCAGAGATGTAATATGAAGTGAGATGAATCCCACCTTTCCTGTCTGAGCTCTCCAGAGTATTCCACATACAGTTCACTCTATTATATGTTGCTTATGATGCTTTTTGTGTGAACTAAGTGTTGACCTGCCAAAAGACAATCAGTAAACCAGATGTGAACCCAGCTGTCCTGGTTTCAGGTAAAACAGAACCAATTTTGTTCAGTAACTTTGCTTCTTAGCTGGGCCTCTCTAACTACTGAAATTAACAGCATATTGTGCAGACAATGTTCACTCTCTCAGGGTGATAAGACCTATGTCTATATGTGCAGACAATGTTCACTCTCTCAGGGTGATAAGACCAATGTTTATAGCTGATGCCCAGCCATGGTATGCAGAGAGGACCTTGCTTATACTTATTGCTATAACAACCAAGGCCAACCAACTTTGTTATTTGCCCCGTTGGAGGGTCGGAAGCAGAAAAGCATAGTGGGGTCCCACCTGCAAGGAGGAGCGGACAGGACAGGTGACCCAAAACTGACCAACGAGGGTACTCCATCCCATCTGCCTCATGCTCAGTATAAAGGCTGAGGGATCAAAGGGTCAGCTCTCTCTTCCTGCAATGGCCGAC
>NW_009648895.1:37673-42605 GCF_000708025.1 Charadrius vociferus
AGTTCCTTCTAAACTCATAAGTCTCTTTTTCCCTCCTCTGCCTCTCTCTTAGAAGAGGGGTAGAGGGGAGCAACTGTTGGTCCCGTCTGGGGTCCCCTACATCCCCAGTAGCCGATTCAGCCTAAACCGTGTCAACCACTAAGATGATTAAGGGAATGGAGTATCTCTCTTATGAGCAAAGGCTGAGAGAGCTGGGGCTGTTCGGCCTGGAGAAGAGAAGGCTCGGGGGGGCGGGGGGGGTCTCATCAATTTGTATAAATATCTGCAGGGACACTGTAAAGAATATGGAGCCAGGCTCTTTCCAGAGGTGCCCAGTGACAGGACCAGAGGTAATGGGCACAAACTGAAACATGGGAGGTTCCATCTGAACATCAAGAAACACTTTACTGTTTTACTGTGAAGGTGACTGAGCACGGGAACAGGTTCCCCAGAAAGGTGGTGGAGTCTCCAACCTTGGAGACTTCAACAGTCATCTGAACATGGTCCTGGGCAACTGGTGACCTGCAGGGGGCTTGGACCAGATGACCTCCAGATGTCCCTTCCAACCGCAACTATTCTGAGATTCTGTATATGTGGGCCTGGAGAGCATCTGTGGATTTGTGGTTGTCAAAGCTCAAGAGAAGGAAGCTGCCTTTGCACGTGTAATAGGATGCTAGTGGGGAAGAGATTACTTCCAGCTTATCGTTGGATGTCACTGTCCTTGCAAATTGTTGAGGAATTAACACATATGCTAGCACTAACACTTGCAGGACAATCGTCTGTGGCCCAAACTGAGCCACATGCCTCCTAGGCAAGAGGAATAGCTGAGACAAATTTTTTCATTGTTACTGATATTTGTTTGCACATCCATGAACCAGCTTGCTTTGGCTTCTTTCCAAGTTGGGGACTGGGCTGCCAGCAACTTGTTTTGAGTTCAGCTGATCTTTTGTTTAAATTTTATTTTAAACGTCATAGATGCAGAAGGTTAAAAAAGCAAAGGAGAAAACAAATTTCTTAGCAAGGATGAATAAGAGTTTAGATTTTCTTTCATTTGTAGGATTTTCATAACCAAGTGTGTTTGGTAGAGTAAACACCTGGTCTATATCCTCCTACTATGTAATGATTGAGAGAAATCCTATGCATGTAGGTTTCTCCTCTTTCTCAAAAGAGGCAGCCTGTGATCCAGGACACATAGTGCTAAGGAGTCCCGTTGGCTTTTGCGAGTGACCAGATGCTTTCCATAGCCTTTCCCTTGCAAAATCGTCAGATAAATAATAAGCCATATTCTGCCTATTTGATAGGAAAAATAGTTTTCATAAAACTTTCAAATAAGTTGACTTTCTATTTGTTTAGACTCAGCAGGAGAAGAGAGTTGTGAAAATGACTTAGGGCTAAATCATTTTTGGGGTCCTTGTATGAGGGTGTAACAGTCTTACTGAGCAGAAGCAGAATAAATGTGGTGGAACATCTCAGGTACTTAAAGGGAGATCTTGGTAATCCCTAAGAGGTGGAGGTGTATATGGGTGAAATAACTCTGCAAGTGTTGGACCCAAACAGTCCTGGCACAACACAACTCTGCTTTCACAGTCATCTGCTCTAAGAAGTTACAGGTTTTGTGCTCCTTGATCATATCTGCATCCCTTGCAACAACAGGATCTTTTCAGCACGATAAACATGCCACATCACAAGTTGTATTAAAGGAACTTACCAAGCATTTGTGGCAGGGAAATATCGAAAGTGCATTTGAAGAGTGGGCAGAAAAGGAAATGGTACGTGGTCCAGAGTCCTCTGTTTTCAAACCTAATCTTGTTTGTATATGTAATGTGGCAAATCTGGTCTCTCTTGTCCTGGTTTGAGGTAAAATAGGACCAATTTTCTGTTCAGTAAGTTTACTTTTCAGCTAAGCCTCTTCCAACTAACTAAACTCTGAAATTAACAGCGTGTTTTTCAGACAATGTCGGCTTCTAGCAGAGATAAGGCCAGATGTTTATAATTAATACCAAGGAATGGTATGCACAGAGGCTCCTGCTTATATTATTGCTATAACAACCAAGGTCAGCTAACTCTGTTATGTACCAAGTTGGAGGGTCGGAAGCAGAAAAGCACAGTGGGGTCCCACCTGTGGGGAGGAGCGGACAGGACAAGTGACCCCAAACTGACAAACAGGGTATTCCATCCCATCTGCCTCATGCTCAGTATAAAAGCTGAGGTATCAAAGGGTCAGCCCTCTTTCTTCAATGTCCGACATCTGAGGAGGACTCTGTTCGTCTGCCTTTGATCCTGATCCCTGCATTCCTGAATCCAGTTCCTGAGTTCAGCTCCCGTCCGTCTCTGAGGCCAGTCTGGGACTTTCCCAGTGCCTCCTGGGAGCTCCATACTGGTTTTGTATATGTTGTGTATATATTTCATTATTTTCTTTTTTGATATTATAATATTTTTATTATTTAATTATTAATATTTCATTAAAGTAGTTTAGTTTCTTTTAAAGTCATAAGTCTCTTTCATCCTTCTCTCCCTGAAGGGAGATGCTCTCCACCTCACAAACCACTTGTCTAGACTGTAACGCATCAGTTTCTCTAGGAGGAGGCTGTGGGGAACAGTATCAAAAGCCTTGGAGAAATCCAGGTAGACGATGTCCACTGCTCGCCCCGCATCAAACAAACAGGTTACTTCATCATAGAAGGCGATCAGGTTTCTCAAGCACAATTTGCCCTTGGTGCCCAATTTTGTCAGGATATTCATATAAAGTTTATTTTCATTAAATTACTTAGATATTCTGAGTGTTGCAAAAGATTTTTCAAAAACCTAAAAAACTAAAGAACCTCATATTCCAATCGGGTTTCTTCTGATTGTATCTGTGGACAATGGGAATGATTTTGTTGTTCCATAGAAAGTTTATAGCCATTTAAAGGTGTTCCCACATTTCATTTTTGATATTACACTGATGAGTAAGGAATGCTGCCTCCTTTACTTAACAATTCGAGAAAAACAGAACTATGACACAGTCTGAAAAAATCTAGCCAGCTCCAGTTAACAGTAAACCAAATGGTGCTCATTATATCAAGAGTGAATTGGCAAGACTACAGCAAAGTAGTTCAATTACCGAGTTTATCCTTGCAATACAGTTAAGCTGCTGGAATGTGCATTTGTGCTATGCTGCCAAAACAAATTACACTCTGGTATAAAAGTCGCTATTGTTTTTTCTGGTTCTGCAAAAGATTTAAACGCTTTAGGGCTTAACGATCACAGTCCTTTTCAGATAAAGCTGTCTCACTGCAAATGAGAGAGAACTTGATTGTTGGTCAGAGAGAAAGCCCAGAAAAAGGTAAAATGTGAGGACTTCAATCAATAACTTTCTTTGCAAACTGTACTGTCATTTGATCTCTTTTCCAATGAATTTGACTGGAAAAAGAAATGGATAAAGTTTGACATTTAGAACATTTCTAAATCGTGGCTGCTCTGATGTAGCAAAGTTTCTTAAGTATAAATAGAAAATTAATTTGTAAATCCCTAAAAATCGGAAGCTAGAGGCTATTTATCAAGGCAAAATAAACATTTCTCATGCTGAGAAGTACATGACTGAGTCTTCAGGTTCATAACACAGACAGCCAGTGAAGGAATGCTGAAAAAGCAGAGGTTGCAGAGACATTCATCAGCTGGAAGCTTAATGCCAGGTCTTGCTGTAAACCCTACATTCAATGCTTGTTAGATCTCGTAATAATGTTATTTCCCAAGAACCCACAGGTCCCCCAGACCTCAGTACTCTACAGAGATTTTGTGGGTTAGGACTATGTTACAAAAAAAGTCTTATCTACAAAGATTAAAATTGAGAAGGTAAGCAACTTGCTCAGGGTAATGTAAGAAAAACAACCCATATCTCCTAATTAGACTTGAAGCAAACCCAAAAATTGTCAAGGCTTAAATATAACCCTGTTTTCTCCCTCTATCCATAAGAAAACACAGGCAGTGAGGAAGAAATCAAAATATCTGCAAAAAGATAACTGAAACTAGACCTTATTTGCTTGTTCAAATATCAGAAAGGTATTGTATATAGTAGTCAGCACACAAAAACTATTAAGAGATACATTAAAGGAATAGATAGAATCATTTGATGAATGAAGATCACAATTCCACTGCAGATAGATTTATGCTGCATACTCACATGTATTATTTTCATGTTGATATAGGCAAGAAAATTAATATTTATGAAAACAGAAAGTTTTAGTAATGCTGACTACCAAAGAAAGGTTATATCTATATGGTCAAAAATAAAATGTGAAAGCAGTGCTTTTTGAATGAAGATACAAAAGAAACTCAATGATTCTGGGGAAAAAATGGAAAATAAACATGATAGTGTCGTGGTTTGGCCTCAGCCAGCAACAAAGAACCACGCAGTCGCTCATGCAACTCCCACAGCCGTGGAAAAAGAAAGCGACAGGGCAAAACTCGTGGGTTAAAATAATGCAATTCAACAGAACAGCAAAAGGGAAGATCAAAACGCGATTACAGTACCTCCACCAAGTGCACGGACCTGACCCGCACTGCCACAGCCCACCCCCAAGTGACGACTACTCTCTTCTCCCCGGCTAGATCTTCTTATAGCCCGGGCATGAGTCACGTGGTATGGAATACCTGCCCCCTGCCGGCTCCTTGGGGAAATTAACCCCAGCCCTGCTGGAACCAGGACATTATCCACTACTTATTCCATACCATCTGTGTCATGCCCAGATCTTACAGTTCCCATAGTCTGTGGGCCATCCCTCCAAAATGTCCATTGATCTCAGTTAGTCTATGATGGTAGGCTCCATCTGTAAGAACAGTCTCTCAGGGCACATGAGATGGTGTGTAGTACTGGACTGGTACGTACTGTATTTGAAGCTCATGGCTGGTGTACCTGATGCAGTTCATGCCCACGGTCCACAGGTTGAAGATGTCAATCTCGAGGAAGTTGCT
>NW_009648895.1:43520-51947 GCF_000708025.1 Charadrius vociferus
CAGCACAATTTTCACATTCGTGGATACCCTGTGCGATAGTGTCCATGCCAAGTCCACCCCTCGGTCACAAGCCCCTCTGTATGTAGCATCTCTTCCTTGATGGCCTGAAGCATCGTGGGCCCACCGAGCTAGGAATAGTTCACCCTTATGTTGCCAGTCGAGATCCACCTCAGCCACTTCAATCTTAGCAGCCTGATCTACCTGTTGGTTGTTTTGATGTTCCTCAGTGGCCCAATTCTTGGTACGTGGGCATTTACATAACGTACTTTCACAACCAGATTCTCTTTCCGGACAGCAATATCTCACCACAGTTCAGCAGCCCAGATGGGCTTACCTCTGTGCTGCCAGTTGCTCTGCTTCACTGCTGTAACCACCCCCACAGAGCATTTGCCACCATCCATGAATCAGTATAGAGGTAAAGTACCGGCCACTTCTCTCGCTCAGCAATATCTAAAGCCAGCTGGATGGCTTTTACCTCTGCAAACTGGCTTGACTCACCTTGTCCTTCAGTCGCTTCTGCAACGCCTCGTGTAGGACTCCACACAGCACCCTTCCATTTTCGATGTTTCCCCACAATACGGCAGGACCCATCAGTGAACAGGGCATATATCTTCTCATTTTCTGGCAGTTCATTATACGGTGGGGCCTCTTCTGCACGCGTCACCTCCTCCTCTGGTGATATTCTGAAATCTTTGCCCTCTGGCCAGTCCATGATCACTTCCAGTATTCCTGGGCGAGTATCTCCTTTTCGGTTGGGGTATAGCGGGCTTCGGATCCTCTGTATCCACGACTCCAGAACCCCAGGGGTCGACCTCGAGTCTCCCCTGGTGCTTTCTGCCAGAGGCTCCAGGTAGGGCCATTCTCCCCAGCTGCAGTGTAGAGTGTGGGAAGCTTTTTGGAAAACAACGGACATGTACTGAAGGTCAACATGAAGGAGGAGATCACAGCGCTGACACTGAAACTACTGCTACTCCCCAACAGATGCGGAATGTGTATTAATTAAAAGACTGACTTGGCAGAAACAGTAACAAAGGGTAGATAATAAGTTACAGCTGTGTTTAACCAATAATAGTTTGTGTGTATAAGTCTAGAAACCAATGAGCACAAGCCGCAGAGCTAGCCCACGTTGTAGTAAGGTATATAATGGTTTAAGTATTTTAATAAAGGGGCTTCAGCATTGATCATATTGGCCTGTGTCTGAGTCCGTTCGCAAACAGCCTTATGATATTGAGTGTCAAGGTGCTCTAGGGAAGTGAACACACTACATGTATTTCTCAAGCTGTTCAAGCATAGCTTCCATTCTAGGTCTATGTCATGCTACCGGGGCTGGGCTGGAACAGGCTTCTAAGTATTCTTAGATTGTCTCTGTGGGAGAAAGTAAGCTCGCAAGGATTTCTGAAGCTGGCACTGTGAGATAATTCTAGGACCCAGCTTAACCCCAAACCACAGATGGAATTGTGAGCCTCCTGGGGAGCCACCATCATCTTTGTGTGATCTGTGCTCTTTCTCCACTCAGCTCTCTGAGGGATATGGTGAATGTCTTGTGGTTCCTAGCCCTCTGGTTTAAGGGTCAGCAAGGTTTCCTATGCTTGGGTTAGTCCATGAAAGGCCTTGAAAGAAAAGATACTTGATATCACAAAGAAGTGGTGTGATACAGAAAGAAAGATAACCAGTCAAAATGAAACACAAAACCAAAATGCTGGCAATAGTGTACTGGATAGATATGAGCAGGTCAAGCTGGGCAAGGCTGGAGAGACTTTCTTAGTGACTGACATGGGAGACAGCAATTTTCAGAAGACTTTTAGCTAGCTATATAGATAGAAGAGGATAAGTTGTAGAAATGTTATGTGGAAAGGATGCTTAAAATTTAGACCTAACTTGCAGGTAAAGACATGGGAGAGTGTAGTCAATGATAATTCCTAAGTTATTGACTTGAGTGACTAGGTGTTATCTCAGAAAAGGAGAGTGCGGGAAGTGTAGTGGATTTCTGAGATTAGGAGTGTTGTCAAATTTACCAGCAAATGGTTTAAGGTTGGAAAAATCTATGGGTAATATGGTGAATTAAATATCCATTAAAAGAACTGGACAAATTATTAGTATATCTGGGTTTATTCTATGTAATTGGATCACTGAGTGAACTTGTTTTTACTGATTGGGTAGTGGGCCTTGGCTCATTCTCTGTCTCTGATAGGAATTGCTCTTCATATTCTATATTACATGGTAGCATCAAGATTATGCCAGGGAACTCATGATTACTGGAGGGTTGCTACCATGGTTTATGACTCAAAATTACCTGTTAAACCCATTGAAACACCAAGTCCTTGATGACACAATCATGGGGAAGATGCTCTTCTTTCACTTCCCCTCAACATCTTTCTCCTCTTTTCTTGCTTCTCCATGTGATTTTCTGATCAGCTAGGGCAAACCTTTGTGCAGGATTTCTTTGATGACTACAGCCTGTTAGGGAGGGATGGAATCCACCTGTCTAGAAGAGGCAAGGGAATCTTTGGCAGCAGGCTGGCCAACTTGGTGAGGTGGACTTTAAACTGAAGGACTCAGGGGGCAGGGTCCAAAATGGCAATGCTCATGCTATTGCATCCAACTGGGGAATAAGCCAGCAACAAATTTTCCTTAGCTGCCTCCCAAGATGAGAGCCAGAAGGCCAACCACCTCAAGGTTATGTATGGCTATGGTGGATCCTCTTGCACCCCTCCAGGGGAACCTGCATGCTCAATTACCCCTCTGAAATGCCTGTACACCAACCCATGCAGCATGGGGAATAAACAGGAAGAACTAGAGATGTGTGCGCGGTCACAGGGCCACGATGTCATTGCAGTTACAGACACATGGTGGGATAGCTCGCATGACTGGAATGCTGTCATGGATGGCTATGTACTTTTTTGGAAAGACAGGCCAGTGGGGCGAGGTGGTGGAGTTGTTCTCTATGTGAGAGAGCAGCTGGAATGTATTGAGGTCTGCCTAGGGGTGGATGAAGAACGTATTGAGAGCTTATGGGTAAGAATTAAGGGGCAGGCTAATATGGGAGACACTGTTGTGGGTGTTTACTACAGGCCACCTGATCAGGAAGAGGAAGTTGATGAGGCCTTCTACAGACAGCTGAAAGTAGCCTCATGATCACAGGCCCTGGTTCTCATGGGGGACTTCAACCACCCTGATATTTGCTGGAAAGGCAACACAGCCAGGCACACAGAGTCCAGAAGGTTTCTGCAGAGCATTGATGATATCTTTTTGACACAGGTGGTGTAGTTACCGTTGTTGTTGATCCTTTGAGCAGCTAGTGGATGCTTAGATGTACTTTGAAGAGTTTGTGGTTGCGCTGGATTTGGCTCATTTTGACTCATAGGAAGGGATCAGAGGATAGTGATATCTGTTGTGGTTGCCCATAGCTTCATGTTTTCTTTGTGGTAACGTGCAGTAATAAAATGCCTTGAAAGCTACTATGAAATATGCCCAATAGCTTACCTAATGGTGGATGTCTCACCATATAGCAGTGAAAATGGAGTGTAGTTGTGTGAATTTTGGGCAAGGAGGAAACCATGGACGAGAGACAGTTAGGAGAAAAGAAAGACATCTTAAGGTGACCAGCAAACAGTGAGAACAACATCTGGGGTATTTGAATTAACAATTGGAGATTTATTATCTATAGCAAGGAAGTTTTAGATCTGCAGGATTATATTCAAACTTCAAAATCTGTATGACCTAATGGGTTAAAAACTCTTAAATTTCTTAGCTTTGTGTGATCCAGGTTTCACTGATGCATGATTTGTATTTTGGCTAAATTATGTCTTTATCTATCACAATCTAAAAATATTAAAAGGTCTCGTCTGTATTGCTTTTCCTGTGCCATTTGAATCCCCTGCAGGTTAGTGTGAATAAACCATTCACATGAATAAAACATTAGGCTGTTATTACTGCCATGGGTATTCAGGCCATCTGTAAAGGGCTTGCAGGTTGCATTCAAATCCTTTGGGAGTAAGAGGTGAACGGATCCATGTTCTGGGCTACTTTCAATGGCCCTATGATAGTTTAATAACTCCCTCAATATAAGGTATTTCCACCACCACTCAAGGGCTTTTTGAGGTACCTTTCTATAGCCTGTTAGTTCCTCCAAACATTGATCCCAAAAGTTTACATCTAGAGGCAATACCACTACTTTCCTCTGAATTCTTCCTCCTTGTCACATCAGTTTTGTCACTATATCACTCTGACATTTCTGTGGAGTTCCTTGTCCACTTTGGCCCCACGTCCATTTCAAACTCACCGCTTTCTAGGAAACTGTCCCTCCTTTTGTTAATCTAACCCCGCTTAAATTTTTAGTTTGAAGGAATCCAGCTCACCAAGTGATTTGTGGCTGTTCTCTGCTTACCTTTGTTGTTACTTGCTACACTCCTAATTTTGTCATCCACAAAGGTGATTTTATATTTATTTTCAAATGAAAATTCTTTGTGAAAATGTGGGATAGCATCTAGTCCTGGAAAAATGATGACTGATGATTTTCCCTTGAAAAGCCCTCAACCTGTTATGATTCCTATTGACTGCAGCTTTCAGAAGTCTAGGAAGTGGCTGGTTTTTAGCCCTGGTATGTACTTTATCAATGTTTTTTGGATATTGCCACAACATTCTCTCTCTTCCAGTTTCTGAAATTTCCCTATTCTTCCAAGCTTTATTAAAAACAAATATCAGTAGGCAGAATTTCTCCTCAACCAGTCTTCTAGTAGGATTAAACCCATCCAGAAGTAGAACTATTACACTGAGAGGATTTCTTCTGTTTCTAATACAATTATGAAATCCTTTCCATGTTCTTCATCCTGATAGCTATAAATTTCTCTATAATCTTCTGCTTTCCTTATCAATTTTATGTATTTGGTAACTTCAATTTATATTAATTAGTCTTCTTTGTAATGCTTATTTTCATTCTTCATTTATTTCTTATGCTGAACCAGACTTTTAGCAAAATAGTTCATATTTCTTGATTATGGGAACATTTTTTTGGCTACATAATAAATACATCCTGGAAACTTTCTAATTTGCATTCTTATTCTTTAGTCTTTTTTCCTCTAATAATAATTTCTTTAAGTTTGGTAAATTAGTACTTGTGATGTATGGCTCTGTGTGTGTCTACAGATATAAAACTCATCTTGACAGAGAAATGCTTGTCATACTAAAACATAAGCAGGTCAGATAAAAGCTTCTCATCTCAGCTTCTAATTCAGCGATTAATCTTCTCCATTGTTTAAAAAAAACTTAGCTTATGACGAAAGCAGTTTGGTATAAGCTTTGGAAATTCTAACAATATTTTTTTGCATCTTCAGAAGGCATCCAGCATACATCTTCTAACACAGCATACATCTCCTAACCATTAAAACAGTTTCTTACTAAGTTGAATGTTTGCCAATTGTTTCATTATAATTTTCCAGGATGAGCACTCCTTATGGACCTTCACTAGTACCCTCTCTGGGGTTATATTAGTGAACTGATTCATATGTGTATTCCTCGGTGTGTGAGGTTTCAGTAATTCCAGAGTGATTGATCTCTTCTGCGCAAGCCTTTTTCATTGGCCTTAACGAAGTTATAAGTTGATTTTATATTTCAGTCATGGAAATCAAGACCGGAGACTGGACTCCCTCTCATTCAGGAGAATTCCCAGTCCTGTTTATTAGTTACCTGGAGTTCCTGCTTTAGCACGCGAGCAATTCAGAACTTTCTTTGTATTTGCCACGTAGATTCAGTTTCTCTGTTAAATGCAGATTTTTAG
The DNA here is from genome assembly GCF_000708025.1 of Charadrius vociferus. NCBI lineage: Eukaryota > Metazoa > Chordata > Aves > Charadriiformes > Charadriidae > Charadrius > Charadrius vociferus. The sequence continues at coordinate 49,297 of NW_009648895.1, forward strand.
CTTGTACAGCACTTGATTCCCATTCCCCATTCTCCATATCTCTGCTCTTTTCAGTGCTTATCAAATGTATCAGGTGCTACCAGCAGTTTGGACCAGAAGGATTTTTAAGCAGCACACTGGAATAAGACACCTGTGTTTGGATTTCACTTAAGGCATTTGTAACATTAAAGCACAGGGAAGCCAAGTTCTGCCTGTAATTACAAACTCAAGCACAAATACAAAATGCCCAGTCAAAACCTTACCAACAATAGGCTGATTGTACTGTATGAGATTAGAGATGCTAAATTGAAAGAAATACTGTATTTTCTTCTTTTTAGTACACAGATGCAGTGACAAGGCAAGCAGAGATTTCCCATGGTCGTGTTGCGCTTTGACACATAGACAGCTTGGTAATAGTGAAGGAAAGTGATATTAGTGTGTCCTGGTTTGAGGTAAAACAGAACCAATTTTGTTCAGTAACTTCACTTCTTAGCTAGGCCTCTTCTAACTACTGAAATTAACAGCATATTGTGCAGACAACGTTTGCTCTCTGAGTGATAAGACCAATGTTTATAGCTGATGCCCAGGCATGGTATGCAGAGAGGCTCCTGCTTATACTTATTGCTATAACAACCAAGGCCAACCAACTTTGTTACTTGCCCTGTTGGAGGGTCAGAAGTGGAAAAGCATAGTGGGGTCCCACCTGCAAGGAGGAGCAGACAGGACAGGTGACCCAAAACTGACCAACGAGGGTATTCCATCCCATCTGCCTCATGCTCAGTATAAAGGCTGAGGGATCAAAGGGTCAGCTCTCTTCTTTCTTCAATGGCCGGTGTCTGAGGAGGACTCTGTCTGTTTGTCTGCCTTTGATCCCGATCCTGAATGCAGATCTGGAATCCAGTTCCCGTCCGTCACTGAGTCCAGCCTGGGACTGCCCCAGTGCCAGCCGGTGTCGTGATTGTCATCTCGGGAGCTTGATACGGTTTTGTATATATTTCATTATTTCCTTTTTATTTTATTATTGATATTTCATTGAAGTAGTTGAGTTCCTTCTAAACTCATAAGTCTCTTTTCCCTCCTCTGCCCCTCTCTTTGAGGAGGGGTAGAGGAGAGCATCTGTCGGTCCCATCTGGGGTCCCCCAGGTCCCCAGTAGATGATTTGGCCTAAACCATGACATAGAGCTGATCAACTTTCTTCAAGAGTTGAAAATTCAAACCGATCCCATGCAGCAGGTATACAGAGAGCATCTTGTTTGTGCTTCTATAAAAAGATATTAATTTGAACTTGGATAACCACAGCTCTTTCTCCACAAATCAGCACTGCAGGCATTTAATAATCCCAGACTAAAGCAGGAAGTATTGCATCAGTTTATTTGCTAGAGTAGGGTTGAAGGAAGTGTAACAGTTCACCTGTAAATCTTCTGATAAGTTAGGATTGGTCAGGCCTGGCAGAAATGATTGAATTTTTCATCTGCAGTACAACTTCCCTGCATGGATGTCAAGTCTCATCTTTATTTGTTTGTGCATGTGTGAGTAGGAGAGAGAAAAATGAACCTAAAGATGTTACAGGATATGACTGTAGCTGTTTCTAAATTGAGAAATGTTTCTAACATTAGAGAAGAGCAGTGCTACCAAAAGTCGTGGATCTTGCGTGACATTTGTGTACTCAGCAGCATTGTCACAATAAAAAAAAATCAGCAGGATTCCTGTGCATCTGACCAAGCTTCTGGAGACTTCTGACAATTGCATCCAGATCTTTTCTGACAATTGCATCTCAGTCCAATAGGGACAGTGCAGCCTTTCTATCCTTTTAGCTAAGAAAAATGCAACTCTGTGCAGTCACACAAGAATCAAGAACAGGCAGGAGTGGATCCCTTGCCCTCCGCAATAAGATTTCCTCAGCAACTCTCATACTTTGCACCTTCACAGCAGCTCTTTGGCTACCTAGCTTAGCATCCACCCAAATTTAGAATTTCAGCTTTATGAGAAAATGCATTTGTACACATGAAATCAGTTTCATGTGTAGAGCAGCACAAAACTTTCCAGAAATAGGCAGAAGCCTCCACAATTTTTCTTTACAAGGTTTAGTCACAGGCAGACAGGAGAGCCAGAGGTAGAAGGCCAACGTGCTGATGTGAAAGGCATATCTGCAGTCATCTGTCTTCAGCACAAGAAGAAATGATTGCAATCTCTTTGTACCTACTCAGATCTTGCCAGCTCAGGGGATGGATAGGGTAGAACAGGGAGAAATTGCCCAAGTTCTCAAAGTTGCATGTGGCATAACCCAGTTTTGTCTTGTGCTTAATTGGTCCAATCTTTATGCTTGGAAAATGGCTTTGAAAAATATGATTTTTGTAAAGACTGTTTTTCTTCACTGGAAATTTCTTTTAGGAGCACACGGAGGAGAAGTACATGTAATGATTTGGACTTGTGTGTCAGATCTGAAGTTGCAGTGGGGCGAAGTCTTCTCACGGCCCTGTTCTGACAGCAGCATTACAGTTCCTGAGCCTGCTTTTCCTTCTAAGCATGCTGTGCACTAAGATTCAGGATTTCTTGCCTTAAACAGTTAGATCACACCATTGCTGCCTCTTCTGGGACTGAGCTCAGAATGCAGATTTTTTTTCAGCATGAGTTGATGCCACTATTTGAGAAATGCAGCCTGCCTTTTGAAG
>NW_009648896.1:0-6366 GCF_000708025.1 Charadrius vociferus
GCCCCATCCCTGGAAGTGTTCAAGATACACAGTTCACATCCTTTATCCCATTCTCTCCCTGACAAAAGCCCTGGCAGATCTGTCATGAAGTCCCCACTGAATTCCGACACTGCATTTCATTTTCATATAGTAAACATGGATTAGGCAAGTGTAAGCATGGAAATTCAGAATATAATGCGTATTGGACTGTGAATGGTGTCAGCTATGTATTGCTTTTAAAATCATCAAGTACAAAACTGCACACTTTTGTCTTTTGTTTTCCCTTAGTATTGCAGTAATACTAGGAGACAGGGATTGCAATGTTCTTTAATGTCAAAGTTTTTCAAGTTGCTTTCAGAATATATGCTCTAGTTCCCTATTCATTTTGTTCTGTTTTGTCCTCTGGCTCTTATTTTGTGTCACATGTGAGCCACTGGAGTTTAACTGAAACTCTTCATAATACTAAGTAAAATTCTAAGCTCCACACATGCCTGTGTGGGATTTCTCTGAGCTTTGTTTGGTAGAAGTAGCATATAGCAGCACTCTGTTTAGCAGATTGGCGTCGTCTGTTCTCTTTCTGAACAGTTCTTACTCAGTGGAAGATCAAGCTCAAAACATCAATGTTATAATATGAGCATACATTTTAATTAATAAATAATAGGGATACATATTTTGTTTAAATATTTTAAAGGAAAAGAGCTTTGTGCCCCACCCAAGATCCTAGATACTAAAGTGGAGGAGAGTTCCGAAGTACCTATTTTAGAAGACACGTCATCATCACCAACAGATATTCAACAGCATTTATGGCAGGTTTCTACAGATATTGAAAACACTGAAAGGTATGTATAGAACTTCATTCCTAAATAAAAAAAATATCTGTCGAGGGTTTATATAGTCTTTTCCAATTAGACAGCCAGTATTGCTACTATAAAAGGTGTTAGTAAATTAAATAGCCTGTTAACATTTCTGTTACATGTAACTTATCTGAGAGTAACTCCTAAAAGAAGGGCAAAGAGAAGTGACATCCTTAATTTGACTAATTGCCAGAAGGTAATTGTCAAAACCAAAGGGTAGGAAATTATAGTGCTAGCAGGCCAGGTTCTCTAAAAGAGGTAGCTTTTGTCTCATCTTAAGCGGTTATTAATGTGTACCTGAAATCTGCTGGCCTGTGGTTCTGCATTCATAAATCAAAAGCACAGAATCTAGTTCATGTCAGTTGTTTCTGCCCACCCATAGTTATGAATGTGGAAGCCTTAGGAAGGGAACATCATCCACGGGTATGTCACAGTGGACTCTTACCCTCTTAACTGTGCAGTTGAAAGACAAAACCGAGACCCTTTAGTAGGGAGTAATCCTAACATTTTTTTTGCAAAAAATACCTGTTTCGATGGCTTTGTATATTAAGTTGCTGCTGAGATTTTAATGGTAACCATGTTTATTTAGATAAAGTTCTGTCTACTGAGAGAGTAACTTGGAGAATAAAACTGAGCAATAAGAAAGTAATGCTGCTTCATTTCTAAGAACCATTTTATATGTAGATGAAAGAGGCAAGAACACATTGTTTTTAAATCCTGAAAGCCTTAAAACATTACAAGCCTGCACACAAAATTGCTGGTCTACCATCTATCTGTAAAACAGGAATCTTTTTGCAACTTATGGCCTCTCTCAAAACATATCCATGTGAAACTTGCTTTGTGAGATGATATTTTGTTATCATATTTTCCATCTTCTGCCTTTTAGCAAATTTCATGACAAAGTCCTCTTAAGAGGGGGTAAGAGGGACAGCGCTGTTTCTAAAATTTTCACTTAATGTGCAGGGAGCTTATGTGACATGGATTAGCTATGTGTGTTATAATTTCCTTATAAACAATGAAACACATTCGTGGCACAAGCTACAAAATGCTGATAAGGGGTACTAAGCTAACATTAGTACTGGCTTGTGCTAATGTTATGGCATATTGTGTCTTTTGCCACTAGGATCGCATTATGCCCAACAAGTCATTTAGTACTCAAGGGCCAGAATAGATCATAAATTTGGACTGGATGCTATTAATTAATATCAGACTGGCTTAAAAGTGCTCCCTTATTAAATCTACTGCCCTTTATTTTGGTATGCATCTTATGATACATGTATTTGAACCAAATGTTTGCTCAACAGATTTTTTTACTGTTTAGTTTGGTTTATTTCTCTAATTATTTTATCATATAAGTCTATACTGTGAGCCATTCCCCATTTAGTCTTCAACTGCAGTTCTATTGTACCTCTTTCAACTTTTGTTTCCACAGAGATATGAGAGAAATGAAAAACCTTTTAAGTAAACTCAGGGAGACTATGCCTTTACCACTGAAAAATCAAGGTAGGTTTTCTATTTTCTTCATGTAAGGAAAATTAAGACAATTAAAGGTTTTACCTTCCATCAGATCTGAAAAATCTAGGGGGTTTTTGGTAGAAATTACAAAAAGAAAAATCTAGGTGAAATCCCTTCCCTACTGATTCAGTGAAGCCAGAATTTAAATGTGAACTTTGTCCTCTTGAGTTTCACATGAGATATTCTGGAAGTTTATAGATATGATATCTATAGATAAAATAATAGACTTTTCCTGGTGACACGAACGCAGCAGCACAACTAATTCCCTGTGTCAGGAGGCTTTCTTTTTCAAAGGTGATGAAGGTGTAAATTCCACAGACTATGACAGGGATCCTGCTGAGTGATGCGGTTTGCTTTACCGCTGTAAGGCTTGTAGATTCTGTGATATGACACTGACCCTATGCAGAAGAGAGAGTTGCCTTGAGACTGCTAACAGCTTGCTTTTCCCAGTAGCCAGCTATGAGGCACCCTATACAAATGCACAGGGGACAGGATCTCCACCCTATGCGTGTATTTAGCAATGGGCCTTCATTTTGTGGCCCAGCAATCTTAAATAGTCCACATCTACAGGGACTCTCTTTCTTCATGTGAACAACATTAAAAAGATAGTAATTTTCCTTTTTTGTTTCTTCTTGATAACGTGTATTTCTTAAATGCTGTGTAGTCTTTGCACGCTGGCAGCTGATGAAGTATGCCTAATGTGTCCTAGATCTTGTCCCAAGTAACTAAGCGGTCTAACATTCATCATAATATGGTAAAAGATGAATATAGAATGGATTAATTCATTATACAAGTAAGAGTTTATGGCAAGATGGCTTGATAGAAAACTATTTGAAAGGAGAAAAGGAATTGCTTATGATACATGAAACAGATGTGCCATTACAGACGCTGGAAAAATGCCATAAAGTCTGTTCCTAGCCTAGAAGAAAGGAGCATGGTGGAAATAAGGAAAGAAAAGACAAATTTGGGGGATATAAAGCATATACCAACTTGAATTCAGAACAGAGATAAAGGCATACAGAATTCTCTGCTGTCTGGTGTCTACACCGCCCTTCAACACCGGCCAGAAAATCGCTGATCACCTGTGCAGCAGGATGGGAAACATTTCAGCTAGAGTTTAAAAGCTCTGAGACGTGCCCTGAGATCAGGGAATCATAAGCGGTGTTTTTGCTGCTCCTACAGACTTATAACTGTGATCATAGTTTACAGATGACCTCTGAGAATCGATGCCTCAAGAATGGACAGTCATACTCATTATTCATACAGCACTTCATTTTTTCTGAAATATTCCAAGACCTCTAATAAATTAAACCTAGATAACAGTATAAGTAAATAGAACAAACAAAAAACATTATCCTGTGTGGCATCAAAAGAAGCGTGGCCAGCAGGTTGAGGGAGGTGATTCTGCCCCTCTACTCTGCTCTCATGAGACCCCACCTGAAATACTGCGTCCACCTCTGGAGTCCTCAGCACAAGAAGGACATGTACCTGTTGGAGTGAGTCCAGAGGAGGGCCACAAAGATGATCAGAGGGATGGAACACTTCTCCTATGAAGACAGGCTAAGAGTTGGGGTTGTTCAGCCTGGAGAAGAGAAGGCTCCGGGGAGACCTTATAGCAGCCTTTCAGTACTTAAAAGGGGCCTACAGGCAAAGATGGGGAGGGACTCTTTATCAGAGAGTGTAGCAATAGAATGAGGGGTAACGGTTTTAAACTGAAACAGGGTAGTTTTAGATTAGCTATTAGGAAGAAACTCTTTACTGTGAGACACTGGAACAGGTTTCCCAGGGAAGTTGTGGAGGCCCCATCCCTGGAAGTGTTCAAGGCCAGGTTGGATGGGGCTTTGAGCAACCTGGTCTAGTGGAAGGTGTCCCTGCCCATGGCAGGGGGGTTGGAACTAGATGATCTTTAAGGTCCCTTCTAACCCATACCGTTCTATGATAGGTAATTAACTAGAACATAATATAACATAGTAGAATAGAACAGAATAATTGCAGTTGGAAGGGACCTACAACGATCATCTACTCCAACTGCCTGACCAATTCAGGGCTGACCAAAAGTTAAAGCATGTTAAGGGCATTGTCCAAACACCTCTTAAACACTGACAGGCATGGATCATCGACCACCTCTCTAGGAAGCCTGTTCCAGTCATCTGGACTGTAATTTTACATTTATATGAATTACAAGCATGGTTTAAGAGAATGATTATGAGATGACTGAATGCCACTGCATGAACTGATCTTTACAAGACCTGATCCTGCTTTCAGTTAAATGAGTGTTTTGCTGTTGATTTCAGTGACAGCCAGAAAGGAGTTAAGACTGTAAGCCCACAAAAGCTTTACATAATGTTACTGACTGCTCACAGATCTGTGTGGTTTTTTGGTTGGTTTTTTTTTTTGTGTGTGGAATTCTCTTAAGTAGCAGCAGGAAAGGTACTATGCTAAGAAATTCAGAACTCTTACCTATGTTCTTATAGTTAAGTATTTGTATTACAGTAGTGTCTAGAGCCTACAATCAAAACTAGATCCCTGATGTAACAAGAATAGGAACGTACTGAGGCATAGTTCTTTGCCTGAAACCATGCCTGAAGATGGCTCAAATTCCAAGTAAATGATAAAGATTTTTTGGGACAGTTGGCTGACAGTGCATGAGTTAACATAAGTATAGGCAATAATATATAAATTCTGTATGAATTTAAAAGGAGTTAATATACAAGGTAGAAAGCTAACCAGAAACAGGGTGAGCATATTGTGCTAACTTTCCCAGACAAGTGCTTTTAGTCTTGATGTGCCAATACAGCAGAGAGAAATCAGTCTAGGAGGTGCTTGGAGTGTGTGGAAGATAACTTTCTGACACAGCTAGTGAGCAAGCCAACTGGGGAAGGTGCCCTGCTAGACCTGTTGTTTGCAAACAAAGGACTTGCGGGTGATGTGAAGGTTGGAGGCCATCCTGGGCATAGTGATCATGAAATGACAGAGTTTTTGATTCTTGGAGAAGTAAGGAGGGGGGTTAGTAGAACTGTCACCTTGGACTTCTGGAGGGCAGATTTTGACCTGTTTAGAAGCCTGGTTGACAGAGTCCCTTGGGAGGCAGTCCCGAAGGGCAAAGGAGTCCAGGGAGGCAGGACATTCTTCAAGAAGGAAATATTTAAGGCACAGGAGCTGGCCGTCCCTATGTGCTGTAAGATGAGCCGGCAGGGAAGAAGACCGGCCTGGCTGCACCGAGACCTCTGTCTGGAACTCAGGAAGAAAAGGAAAGTTTATTGCCTATGGAAGAAGGGGCAGGCCACTTGGGAAGGCTACAAAGATTGCGTGAGGCTATGCAGGGAGAAAATTAGAAGGGCCAAAGCCCACCTAGAACTCAATCTGGCTACTGCTGTAAAAGACAATAAAAATGTTTCTACAGATACATTAACAACAAAAGGAGGACTAAGGAGAATCTCCATCCTTTATTGGATGCGGGGGGAAACATAGTGGCCAAGGATGAGGAAAAGGCTGAGGTACTTCATGCCTTCTTTGCCCCAGTCTTGAAGTAGTAGGTCCAGTTGTTCCCTGAGTACCCAGCCCCCTGAGCTGGAAGACAGGGATGGGGAGCAGAATGAAGCCCCCGTAATCCAAGAGGAAATGGTGAGTGACCTGCTACAGCACTTAGACACACGCACAACTCTATGGGGCCGGATTGGGATCCACCCAAGGGTACTGAGAGAGCTGGCAGAAGTGCTCACCAAGCCAATTTCCAGCAGCAGTCCTGGCTAAATGGGGAGTCTCAGTTGACTGGAGGCTAGGGAATGTGATGCCCATCTACAAGAAGGGCCAGAAGGAGGATCCAGGGAACTACAGGCCTGTCAGTCTGACCTCGGTGCCAGGGAAGGTTATGGAGCAGATCATCTTGAGTGCTATCACGAGGCACATGCAGGACAACCAGGCGATCAGGTCCAGTCAGCATGGGTTTATGAAAGGCAAGTCCTGCTTGACGAACCTGATCTCCTTCTATGACAAGGTGACCCACTTAGTGGATGAG
>NW_009648896.1:6824-13197 GCF_000708025.1 Charadrius vociferus
CTGGCAGAAGAGGATCTGGGGGTATTGGTCGATAGCTGCCTGAACATGAGCCAGCAGTGTGCCCAGGTGGCCAAGAAGGCCAACAGCATCCTGGCTTGTATCAGAAGTAGCGTGGCCAGCAGGACTAGGGAAACAATAGTCACTCTGTTCTCAGCACTCGAGGTGAGGCTGCACCTCGAGTGCAGTGTTCAGTTTGGGGCCCCTCACTACAAGAAAGACACTGAGATTCCAGAGTGTGTCCAGAGAAGGACAACAAAGCTGGTGAGGGGTCTAGAGCACAAGTCTTATGAGGAGCAGCTGAGGGAAGTGGGGTTGTTTAGCCTGGAGAAAAGGAGGCTGAGGGGAGACCTTATTGCTCTCTACAACTACCTGAAAGGAGGTTGTCGCGAGGTGGTCTCTTCTCGCAAGTACCAAATGACAGAACAAGAGGAAATGGCCTCAAGTTGCACCAGGAGAGGTTTAGATTGTATATTAGGAAAAATTTCTTCACCGAAAGGGTTATCAAAAACTGGAACAGGCTGCCCAGGGAAGTGATTGGGTCACCATCCCTGGAGGTATTTAAAAGATGGGTAGTCGTGGTGATGAGGGACATGGTTTAGTAGTAACTTGGTAGTGCTAGGTTAACAGTTGGACTTGATGATCTTAAAGGTGTCTTCCAACCATAAAGATTCTATGATTCTAAGATATTCCAATGTTGGAGTTTTAAATGGAAATTCTCACTGATGTGCACAAGCGACCACTCAATATTTTTTCTCTTCTTTAAATTAAGCCAGAATTTAACCTTAGGATCAACATTTCCGAACTTGCATGTCTTCAAGATCTCAAACTACTCATCTTTAGGTATTATTTGGGACCTTAATATTATTCATCCATGCAGGAGTATTTTGGCTTTGGTCTCCCAGTACTGAAGGTATAATTTCCTTTAGGTTTCATCATTGAACTGGTATTCTTCTTGCCAAAATTTCTATTGCGTTATCATGGGGATCCTGATAATTAGTATTTTAAGACGCTTATATACTAAAATCAGTTTATTATTTTCTCTATCCCTAGAACAATGTGATCTACTAATTGGTCTTGTAGGTGCTGTTAGGACACAGAAATGATATAAAGTCTTTTGTGTGTGTGCACGTGTACACGCTGTATTAAAATGTGGGTTTTTCCATCACAGATGATAGCAGCCTCCTAAACTTGACTCCTTACCCATTAGTAAGAAGACGGAAGCGAAGATTCTTTGGACTGTGTTGCCTTTTCTCAAGTTAGAAGATTAGATACAGAAACACCAAGAAAATCATAATTTTGATTAAACCACTATCATTTGACCATTGAAAAGATAAAAATTACTAATTTTGATTATAAAGTATATTTTCTACACTAACCTATTGCTTTTTCTCTTCTGCTCCATCCTCCTTTTCAAAATAAGAGTTTTAATATTCTAAAGTTATGGTGGTCAAGAACCAGCTGTGGAATAGATCTAGCATAACTAAGAATGGTTTTAAAACTTTTTAAAGTAAGTTTTGCATGCTTACTTTCAACCACTCAGAGAAAAAGACACATGAATTATGGATAAAAGATGATTTAAAAGTTTTTTTATTGTTTGAACTACAGCTAAAAGTTTGTGCATAGTACAGTACTCTTATTAGTATCATGTTAAAATACTTGATCATATTCTAACAGTCTTTAAGCATAGAAAACTATTTAACAGCAAAAGTATTATAGTTCTAAAACATTTAAACAATATTGTAACAGAATTTTCACAAAATTTCCAGTTGCTTTTTGTGCTCTCATTCATATTTAGTCTTCCACTATATCCCAATTGAAAAGCTTCATAGAAAAATATATTAATTTATGATACACAAACCATATATGAAAATACTTAGAACTTGTAAATACAGAGAAATCCTAATATCTACATACTGTACAATGCATAGAAGTAACAGATTTCCTTTTAAGCCGATAGTATCTCTACAAGCTTTTGGGAAAAAATAAATAATTTATTAAAAGAAAGTGTATTAAAATAAACAATGTAAAACACAACACCAACCCATTTTGTTTCCAAAATAATGTATAGCATGATGTCTGCATATCAATAAGTATTAACTCTTATAGGGCATGCCAGAATCATCTCAGACTGTAAGATATTAAATGTTTTATATTGTTAATAAAGTTTTTTATTTAAATTAAATGTTGTCTTGTTTCTAGTTATATTGCCAGAATGTATCTTTTTTTCTAATTTTGTTGTCAGAGTACTACAAAAAGTTTTAGTAATTTTTCCATGATGTATGGAAACAAGATGTATGTTTGCAAAGACAGACAAAAAATTATGATGAATATATAAATGCTAAAATGACAGCTAGTAGCAGCAATAGATATGAATAGGTCAGACTCATTGTACTGATATTTCAGGATGATAGGCAAGGCACCACAACTAAACTTGTGCTAGACTGCAATGCTATGAAACCCATAACAATCTGTAACTGCCGTATAGAGCAGGTCACCATACCATTGTAGACAGTAATACATGAGGAAGGTGACTACAAGCCCTTCTGCGACTCCACCATGACCCAGCATGTCAACAGGAACCAAATTCCTTCTTACTACATAAGGGTTTAGTGGTGGGTAGGATATTACTACACTCCCAAAAGCAGTTTGTTAGGGATAGCTATTCACTGAACTATATCTGGCACCTACAAAATTTGATCTGACTGATTTTTCTACTATTTTTTCTCTCCTGGAATGCTGTTTGAAAAAGGAAGGAAACACCCACATTGTCAGAAATATTAGTGTACTGTCTATAGCAAGGCCCAAAAATTGAGATTTAGTTTAATCCCAAGAGGGGAAGGCAGGAATTTTTCTTTCTGAACAGTGATCCAGTCAGAGCCACACCATTCCAGTTTTAGGAAGTCATATAACTTAGCTTCCAGCATTTCTCTGGAAGGATATTTTTCTTTTCGCTCAGATATAGCAGAGAGTTTTGTTTTTTTCCAGGTTGGACTGATCTGTTCACCTTTCAGTCTCCCAGACAGAAAAAAATATTTTTGAATAATCAGGGCCCCAAATAAATACTTTAAATGCAATGAGAACAAATACATCTCGCCAACCTTGCGAAGAGGGCTTTAAACTAGAGTTGCCAGGGGAGGGGAACCGGAATCCATGCCACTCCTACCAATACGATGTTGATAACAGTAGTAGAGGCCCACAACCTGGAGATAGGTTGCAGGTCAGCAGGAGAGCACCTGGAGTGCAGCATAAAGGAAAAAGAGCCACTCCAGACAGGGAACTAGATTCATCAGGGGCCCAACTTAAAATGCCTCTGTGCAAACGCACATGGCATGGGTAACAAACAAGAGGAGTTAGAGACATGCACGCACCTGCAAGGCTATGATCTAATCGGCATCACGGAGACATGGTGGGATGGCTCCTGTGATTGGAGTGTTGAAACGGATGGATACAGGCTCTTCAGGAAGGACAGGCAGGGGAGACAAGGAGGGGTGTCGCCCTCTATGTCAAGGACCAGCTGGAGTGGATGGAGCTCTGCCTGGGGATGGAGGAGGAGCTTATGGGTCAAGATTAAAGGGAGGGCACGGACAGGTGATGTTACAGTGGGGGTCTGCTACAGGCCACCTGACCAGGAAGATCGAGTGGACGAGGCCCTCTGTACACAGATTGGAGCAGCCTCACGTTCACAAGCCCTGGTCCTCGTGGGGGACTTCAACCACCCCGATATCTGTTGGAGGGACAACACAGCAGGACATAACTGGTGGTTCCTGGAATGCGTTGATGATAACTTCCTCCTCCAAGTGATAGAGGAACCAACGAGGAGAGGTGCCATGCTGGACCTTGTTCTCACCAACAAGGAGGGGCTGGTGGGGAATGTCATGCTCAAGGGCAGCCTTGGCTGCAGTGACCAAGAGACGGTGCAGTTTGAGATCCTTAGGGCGGCGAGGAGAGCGCACAGTAAGCTTGCTACCCTGGAATGCATATTAAAGTTGACACCCCTGCGTATGCTAATGAAGATTATAGAGATCATGGTAAACATACATGACTATAGCACTCATCTCTCTAACAGAAGGCTAATAGACAAAAGTACAAAAGGGTCTAACGACTCTAAGATGAAGCAAGGCAAAAGGCAGACTGAAAAGCAGCAGGTTTTTAATTATTTAACAAGAAAGGCAATTAACCAAAGAAAATTTTAGTGGAGTATCTTTCAGCATAAATCTCTACATTAAAATTGATTTTTTCCCCACCAAAAGATAAGAGTGAGATAAAAGAATTTAAGAGAATTTAAGGGAACTAGATGATCTTTGAGGTCCCTTCCAGCCCAAACCATTCTATGATTCTATGAAGAGTGTCTTGTGTGCTCTATTAGGTAAAACACTGGATTAAATGATCAGAGCAGTCTATTAGCAATCATGAGACTTGCAGCAGAAGGTTGGGGGATCTAGCTTGAAAGTGACATGCTTTATTCCCTCGTTCTCAAATGAACTCCTGTATCCTCAAACAGACAAAAAAAAAAAAAGAGCTGCAAGAAGTTATCCAACTTACCACTCGTTTCAAGCAAGTAATCTCACAGAAAGGAAACTGAGGGGAAAAGAGAAAAACTCCAAATTCCCTACCAAAATGTAACAGTAAAGATACATTCAGAAGAAAAAAAACCCCAGCTTGACATTGTTGATACATTATTATGAAAATATTCTATTTATTTATTGCATAAATATCTATGATGAATATAGATTACACTCATAAGCACACAGGGCACTGAAATGAGTTTATGAGCAGGTAATTCATAAATATAGATTAAAAAAATAACTTTACAAGATTATAGCAAAATATTACCCATACTTAATATCCTGTCAACATTCCCTGTAAGGTTGCCTCTCAGTACATTGCAGGTATGTTTTCAGAGGTGGTAGCTTTTTATTGTCTCTATGACCATAAACTCCATGTACAGTGCTGTCTGTTGAGATCTAATACTATTTACACTAGAGTCATTCAATGTAAAATTCAAGAGATCAGTATAAAGAGGCAGAAACCAATACATATCATCACTGGCTGCATGTCTATGTTGATAATACAGCTGATCAGGTTGAGAGAGGTGATTCTGCCCCTCTGCTCCGCTCTCGTGAGACCCTACCTGGAGTACTGCATCCAGCTCTGGGGCACTCAAAATAAGGACATGGACCTGTTGGATTGGGTCCAGAGGAGGGCCGTGAAGATGATCAGAGGGCTGCAGCACCTCTCCTATGAGGGCAGGCTGAGAGAGTTGGGGTTGTTCAGCCTGGAGAAGAGAAGGCTCCGGGGAGACCTTATAGCAGCCTTCCAGTATCTGAAGGGGGCCTACAAGAAAGCTGGAGAGGGACTTTTTACAAGGGCATGTAGTGATAGGATGAGGGGTAATGGCTCCAAACTGGAATAGGGTAGTTTTAGAATAGATATTGGGAAGAAATTTTTCACTCTGAGGGTGGTGAGACACTGGAACAAGTTACCCAGGGAAGTTGTTGAGGCCCCATCCTTGGAAGTGTTCAAGGCCCGGTTGGATGGGGCTTTGAGCAACCTCGTCTAGTGGAAGGTGTCCCTGGTCCATGGCAGGGGGGTTGGAACTAGATGATCTTCAAGGTCCCTTCCAACCTAAACCATTCTATGATTCTGAAATTTGTGTTTCCATAAGCAAAATTAATTCCATCTGAGGAATGCATGACTAAATACTAAAAGAGCACACAGCTGCAAGTACAGTAACATTCTCTAAATAGCACAGAAACATGTAAGTGCAATGTGTTATAAGATTTAAAGTCACAAACTATTCTTCAAAGTACACAGCATTTAAGACAGGGATACCACTATACACTCACAAAACAGTGTGTACTTGTGAGAATGAATGCATTTCTAAGAAGAATCATAGAATCATAGAATAGTTTGGGTTGGAAGGGACCTTTACAGGTCATCTAGTCCAACTCCCCTGCAATTCCCAAGCAGGGACATCTTCAACTAGATAAGGTTGCTCAGAGCCCCGTCCAACCTGACCTTGAATGTTTCCAGGGATGGGGCACCTACCACCTCTCTGGGCAGCCTGTTCCAGTGCCTCACCACCCTCACTTCTATTCCTTATATGTAGTCTAAATGAAGAATTGGGCAGAGAGAACCCTTATGAAATTCAACAAGGGCAAGTGTTGAGTCCTGCACCTGGGGAGGAATAACCCCATGCAACAGTACGGGTTAGGGGCTGACCTGGAGAGCAGATCTGTGGAAAGGGACCTGGGAGTCCTGGAGGACAACAGGATGACCATGAGCCAGCAGCGTGCCCTGGTGGCCAAGAAGGCCAACGGCATCCTGGGGTGCATCAAGAAGAGTGTGGCCAGCAGGTCGAGGGAGGTCATCC
>NW_009648896.1:17297-25078 GCF_000708025.1 Charadrius vociferus
AACCCGGTGGCTTGCTCTAAATGCTTGTCCCAATTTTTAAAGGTTCCACCTCCTATAGCTTTTAGGGTGGTTTTTAACAGTCCATGGTATCGCTCCATCTTCCCAGAGGCTGGTGACATTCAGCAGGTTTAGGTATCAAAATAAGACTTCTGATATTGGTTCTCAGATATTTCTTCACTCCTATCAAGTGTTATTTGCTTCAGTTCATGAATCACACTTTCCAGGGCTATGCCTGATGTAATTACTACTGTCCTACAGGCCCAAGAAATTGATTGTATGCCTACTCCTGAACAAACACAAAGGATATTACAATATGAACATGATGCCAATACAAACAAGGACCGTCATTCCCTGTCAGCATATCTCATGTATAGGATGAAATGCCTATTTTCAGAATGAAAGACAAAAATGATGCCTATGAATAGTATATGGGGCAAGATCAAGAAAAGAAATTAAGGCAAGGGTATGCCAAATTGATAGAATAATGAAGAGTCAACAACCTCCATATAGAATCATAGAATCATTATGGCTGGAAAAGTCCTTTAAGATCATCAAATCCAACCGTTATCTAACTCTACCAGGCCCACTTCTAAACCATGTCCCTGAGCACCATATCTAGATGGCTATCAAATACATTTCCTCTTGTCCTATCTGTATCTTCACCAGCTTAGTTGCCCTTCTCTGGACCCTCTCCAACACCTCAACGCCCTTCTTGTACTGCAGCGCCCAAAATTGAACACAGCACTCAAGGTGTGGCCTCACTAGTGCCAAGTACAGTGGGACAATCACTTTTCTAGCCCTGCTGGCTATACTATTCCTGATGTAGGCCAGGATGCCATTGGCCTTCTTGGCCACCTGGGCACACTGCTGGCTCATGTTCAGCCGGCTCTCAATCAACACCCCCAGGTCCTTTTCTGCTGGGGAGCTTTCCAGCCACTCCTCCCCAAGCCTGTAGCGTTGCATGGGGTTGGCCTATCCAGGTCCCTCTGAAGAGCCCTCCTACCCTCAAGTAGATCAACACTCCCACCTAACTTGGTGTCATCTGCAAACTTACTGAGGGTGCTCTCAATCCTCTCGTCAAGATCATTAATAAAAATATTAAACAGAACCGGCCCCAACACTGAGCCCTGTGGAACACCGCTAGTGACCGGCCACCAACTGGATTCAAGTCCATTCACTACCACTCTCTGGGCCTGTCCATCCAGCCAGTGTTTGATCCAGCAGAGTGTACGCCTCTCCAAGCCTTGGGAAGCCAGTTTTTTCATGAGAATGCTGTGGGGAACAGTATCAAAGGCTTTAATGATGTCCAGGTAAATAACATCCATAGTCTTTCCCTCATCCAGGGAAACATTACAGGTTGTCCTGTAAATAGCATGTAATGGCACTCTAGATGATCTGCTCCATAAGCTTCCCCAGCACCGAGGTGAGACGGACAGCCCTGTAGTTTCCCGGATTCTTTTTCCAGCCCTTCTTGTAGATGGGCATCACATCTGCTCATCTCCAGTCCACTGGGACCTCCCTGGTTAGCCAGGACTGCTGATAAATTATGAAGAGTGGTCTGGTGAGCACATCCACCAACTCCTTCAGCACTCTTGGGTGTAACCCATCTGGCCCCATAGACTTGTGTATGTCTAGGTGGTGCAGCAGGTCACTAACCATTTCCTCTTGGATTATGGAGGTCTGTCGTGGTTTGGCCTCAGCCAGCAACAAAGAACCACGCAGCCGCTCGCACAACTCCCACAGTCGTGGAAAAAGAAATCATCAGGGCAAAACTCGTGGGTTAAAATAATGTAATTTAACAGAACAGCAAAAGAAAAGATGAAAATGTGATTACAGTACTGCCGCGAAGCGCACCGACCGGACCCGCGCCACCGCAGCCCACCCCCAAGCGTCGACTGCTATACTCGCCCAGGCTAGTGCCTCTTACAGCTCGGGCATGGGTCACGTGGTATGGAATACCTGCCCCCTTCCGTCTACTGGGGGAAATTAACCCCATCCCTGCTGGAACCAGGACAGAGGTAATAACAGGAAGGAGTATGTTTGGAAGTCTGCAGTCTCAAAAAAAATGGAGGGCATGGGAGGGGTGAAGCAGGGGGTTTGACCTACATGCATGCAGAAGTATTGTAATGCAACGTCTTTATATCCCTGCAATTAATGTGAATTCAGGGAATCTGTAAGCTGACTTACAATGCCGCTAGGGCTGCCCCCATCCCCTTCAATTTTTGTCATCTCCTTCACTTGGCAGCATTAAATTTGTGAGAGTACCACGTTCTTGGTCCTTTCGTTTGTGTTCTGGTATCTGAGCTTTTCCTGACTGGAAAACAGTGTTAGAAGCAAGATTTTATTAGATGTAGTGTTACGTGTTTTCTGTTTGAGAAAGTATTTTAATTTAGGTGACAAACCGGGAATCCCAGCTGCTTTATCAATGACGCCTGTTTTCCATGTGTTGCTTGGATCATCTAGTGTAACAGCACAGGACTTTCTCCCTCTGATTCTGGGAGAAGTGAAGTGAGACCTCATGTCACCTGGGTATAAAGAGCTCATGCTTGAACGTAACTTCTTCATCTTTAACAGTGTGTACAGAAAGCATGCATCTAAAGGACACTAATCTGTTACTTAGTTGATCACATCACCTGCTTTCCTTCTTTGGCTTTGGATCATATTAAATATTTTGTCTAGCTTTTTTTCCTCCATAATTTTACTAACTGGGTTAAAATGACTCCATGTTCTGCATCCCAACATGTACTTAAAAAGTATAACCATGTATATGTATAAGGCAAAGTCATGAAATTTTCCCTTGGATTTCTGAGCACCAGGTACAGGTTTCTCCAGGGGTGCTCAGCTGGGAATGTTTGCCACTGCTGGTGTTGTCAGCCCATATAGGAAGTCCCCTGCACTTTTGCACAGGATCTTTTGCAAAGAAAATTCAGTAGTAACCTGGTTACGCAGATCTGAGGTCTCTGTCTGGGCTTGCTATGGTATGACTGTCGCCAATATGGCTTACCAGGCTCTACCAGTAAGACATGGTTAGGTTTATCTGTGGGAAACTTTTTGGAAAACAACAGACACGTACTGAAGGTCAACATGAAGGAGGAAATCATGCGCTGACACTGAAGCTACTGCTACCCCCCAACAGATGCGGAATGTGCATTAATTAAGACTGACTTGGCAGACATAGTAACAAAGTGTAGATAATAAGTTACAGCTGTGTTTAACCAATAATAAATAGTTTGTGTCTATAAGTCTAGAAACCAATGAGCATAAGCCACAGAGCTAGCCCACGTTGTAGTAAAAAGTATATAATGGTTGAAGTATTTTAATAAAGTGGCTTCAGCATTGATCATATTGGTCTGTGTCTGGGTCTGTCCGCATTTATCTTTCTCTGCTCACTTAGTACTATATGGGACCAGAGCGAGGTCATTTTGTAACACGTGTGAAAAGAAGACTTGGCCTATCACTCACAGAGCATGAGCTGTCCCTTGTCCTTGTTCCAAAAGGTTAAACTAACTAGAGATTTAGAGATAGGGAGGAGCATCCTTTTCTTTCCTTAGGTTTGCTTCTGTTTCACTCATTTCAGCTCCTTTTAAGGAATAACAGACCATGGAGTGGGATGAAGAAAATTCCTCTGTAAGGGTTCTTGCCTGTGGGGACACTGTGGGTGAGGGTACCACATCAGTACTTTCTGTGTCTCCATTCTTAGTCATTGTGTCTTAAGACCCATGTCTTCTGGGAACTCATCTGAGCTTCATCAGGTACCTGATATCAATAAGCATCTCTTTGTCCATCTCATGGGCTGATGAATGCTAAAGTGATCTGGACTTGTAGGAGGAGGAGGATGTCTGTTTTGCAGTTTGGCTTCCATCCAATGAAATTATATAAGACTACTCTGCATTCTGTAGGTCACTGGCCACACACTGAACTTTCAGCTTGTCACTGCAGATACCTGTGGGACAGACTTGGGCCATGCGTGGTCCTGCTCTCCAGGCGATCAGGAGTTCTCCTTTGCTTGTGTTTGCATCCTTCGAGGGAGCGCTGGCAGTTCTGAACCCTTCTCCATGGGTTTATTGGCTCACAGACTGTTATTGGAGGATACTTTGATTACTGAAAGAGCCTTGCCAGGGGAGGCACATAGAGACATGAGCTGTCCTTTGCACCTCACAATTAAGTGATAATTTTTGCTGAAGTTTCTCTTTTTTTGCTTGTGGGTAGTATAGGTAGCAGTCTCATGTCATGCCTTTTTTACAGGTCAGTAACTATAATCCAGTCACCTACAAGTGTCCTGTTCACCCTTCTTGGGCATGTTATATGAATTTACCTATATAATTCTTGGAAAGAGTCTAAGAAGAATGATAGTGGATGATCATTGCCATGGGCATTTCCAAGAAATTTCTGAATAACTGTAAGATGCGTACCTCAAACATTCTTGAAAATACTTGTTTCAATGACCATAGAGTCTCTGACACCAAAAGCCCATCTGAGCACTCCCAGCCCAGTCAGAGGTAAACATCCTGCTTTATGATGTCCTCAGTGGCTAGAATTGTTTGTGCCATTTTGTGGTTGCACTGATATGATCACGTGTTGTAGTTCCCACCACTTCTCGGAGGTCAGCGGTCCAGATCAGGTTTCCTAACAAACAGTTTTGCTTATTTACATGTACATCCAGTGATTCATTGTCTTGGGATATTTGTAGATGGTGACGTCCTGGCATGTTTCTGGGGCAGATGGGAAGTTCTGTCTTCCTACTAAGGGAAACACAGCAGACAGAGAGAATTACATGGGCGTGGAGGTTTCCTTTCACATGACTTAAAGAGAAAGTCAAGGAGATCTGTGTATCAGCTTGGAATTGTGCATTTTATTAAAACTCAGAGAGGAACATAGTTTTCTTCAGCCTTACAATCTTGCTTTATATGAAAAATAAAAATTCAGCAACAGAAACAGAACTTCTATTGTGCAGTATTTCCTTGCTCATTTCACTAGATGCAGAAGATTTTCAGCCTTGTGATGGCTCAAATTTGGGTTCAGGAGCCTCTGTTGAAACCCAAAGTCCTAGCACAGTTACCTCTGAAAAAAACTCTGTATGCACTGGCAGTAAAAGCTGCAAGCAGGAGACATGGATTTCATAGCAATAGTAGTAGCCTGTGGTCTGCAAGACTGCGTATTTCTACTGAGGAAGGTCAGGAGAACTCAGTGCGTATTTGAGTGCATGAACTAGTTTGCAAGTGCATGTTAGTCAAACAGCATTGTTTGAGTGTATTGCCTGTTGCTGTCCCTGCATGCCATCTCCTTTCAGTGCAGATTAAAGGCTGGGGTCTTATTTACTCTCCAGTAGAGTGCATGGCTGAGCTGGTGCACACAACAGCTTCTTAGTTTCTCTTTGAGCTTCGACACAGAAGAATGGCTCCCCCCCCCCTGCCAGAGTAAATTGACCTCTCAGAGGCATCTCTTCACCTAGTGGTGTGAGGATAATGCAGGGCTGTGTACAGAAAGAAAAGACCAAGCTTTCTGATGGGACAGGGCCCGGGGCTTTTCTTTTGGGGGGCATTCAAGTGTGTTAGGCTAAAATAGAAATGAGGTGAAAGAAGCCTACTCCCTGTTATGTGACCTTGGGCTAAGTCTCTCTTGCAGAGTAGCTACTTGATCTTAAGCCTTGGAGACTGACTCATTCTCATGTTTCTTACAGTTGCTTTTGGTATCAGGTCTCTCACACCCCCTGAGCTCTTTCTGTGATGGTTCCCAGAAAAGAGGCATACGTGCTGACTCTAGAGAGGTTCCTGGTGGGGTCCTGTACCTCAGACCCTCACCTTTCTGTCTTTTTTTCATTTTGTACCTACCTCAGGTTGAGCTTGTAGGTCCTCTGGGTCTCAGACCAGCTCTGTCTAATGAAGCATGTGTGGCCGACCTTTTCAATAGCAAACACTGACATCTCCTAATCCTTTACGTACCTGCCTGAGCAGCTCCTGATTGATCATGTCTTGTGAACAATCTAATATTATATGCTTGCTGGAAGTCGTAGGCATCTGTTTTGCTCATATCTATTCATTTGGTCTGTTCTCTTTTGCACAATATTAGCACTATTTTTCTTTCACGTACAGACATAACTCATTGCATCAGCAACAGTGAGCAAACACTCCCTGTGAAGGCCTGTACATGTGAATGTCATATAAAAGATATTCTTATCAGTCTGACAAGTTAAAAAGGAGATTGAGGCCCAGCTTCAGGGAATCACTCAAGCAGGTTGAGGGATTGAAATGGGATTCATCCATGTGCCACAGTAATTTCCTACACGCCAGTCTAAATGATTGCTCAGAGCAAGGGTAACAAGATTCATGGGAGGTAGTGCATTTGATGGTCTGATGTGAGCAGCTATTCTGTAGCTCACTCTTGAAACGCAGGAGACTGTAATTTCTTAAACTGGGATGAAGAGAATTATTTTAATGCTATAAAATGCCCTACAGATTGCTTATCTTTATGTTTTGTCCCTTTGCTCCTGAAGGACTTGGATTAGGAAAATGAGAGTTCAGAGCCTTGGTACTGCTTTCCACTGCTGAGGATGAGGTTCAGCTCGTTCAACATTGCTTGCATGAGATGGATACCTAGTCTGAACTTGCTATCTTCACTGCCTCATCTATAGAGAGGCATTTCTCTAAAAGTCTAAGTTATCCTACCTCACTTTCACTTGCAAGGGGTAGATCACCCTTTGGAAGCACCTCTTTCTCTGCTGTTTGGAGGCAGGGGAGGAGGACTGAATCTCCTCTCCCCTGCCCTTTGCCCATGCTTCTCCTCTGTGTTGAAGGTGAGAGATAGCTATTAGGTCTGGCACCTTATATACCTAATGTTGGCCTTCCAGTGGCTAATTTTACTCAATTTCAATGTTTAATTGCAGCCATTCCTGTTCCCTGCTGCATCTGGTCTTTTTGCTGACATGAGGATATTCTCAGTTAACTACACCTGGGGCTGAACCATTGACAAGCAACAGATATCAACATCATTAGCTTAGGTCCACATAATGGTCAAGCTTTACTCTTTCTGAAGGCAAAGTTAGGCTGAGGAGCTGGAGCAAAATCCAGTTACTGGGTACCAAATGGGTGTGTATTGCAGTGTTTGGTTAAAAAGTTTCATTTGAGCTAGATCTGTTTGTGTCCTTCAGCTCTAGGGGAAATTTTATCTTAATAAATGTCTATGTTCAAATCTTTCCATCCAACTGTTATGCCTTAAGCTGGTAGTTCATGAGCCCCTTGCTGTTGTGGTATGAGAAATTGGAATTTTGTGCTCCAATTCATTGAATCCATTCTGAAGTGAAAAAATTCTAAATCCCTTGGGTTTAGTCCCCTGTTAATCTTGTCACTGTTGGACGTCATTTCTATCTCCTTGCTTTTCCTGGCCACTAGAATAATTCTGGTGGTTTTATTGCCATGTATATGTATGAAGAATACCAGCAGAAAACAGTATTTCTGAAGTTATTCATAAGTTTTAGCACTGCGTACATCTACAGAGGCAAGGGAGCACTCAAGCCTATTTTTAATTAATGTAGGCTGTTAAATGAACAAATGTTTTCAAGAAAACTAGATCTAAGAGGGACTGTGCAAGGCCTCTGTTGTCCATCTGCTTCTCAGCAGCCTTGTCTGATGAGGTATTAGGGTGATGGTGGAGGTCAGTCAGCGGGCAGAGCATACAGTCCTTCAGGAATAACTCCTGCACCCTTTGAGTAGTAATTTATTATCTATGATGCCAAATTATGGGCTGACCAGCCACTACAACTGTCTGAAAATGGCCTGGCGACA
>NW_009648896.1:26193-40432 GCF_000708025.1 Charadrius vociferus
CAATGGCCTCCAGTTCCTCCTGCTTGTTGCCCATGCTGTGTGCATTGGTATAGATGCACTTCAGCTGGGCTAATGATCCTGCCACCTTCTTGGAGCGAGAAGCCCTAATTCGCAGCAGACCAGTCTGAGATGCTTCCATAGTTACCAGCCTATCAACTTTTGTGTCTTCACTGCCGCATGGATCACCAACCCCCACCTCCACTTAGATGGCCAACTATAAGACCTTACTACCACGCTGTCCCACAGGTACTGGCATGCTGCTCCCAGGCTCCTTGCTAGCAAACTCAGTTTTGTCCCCATTCCCCTTTGAATCTAGTTTAAAGACCTTTCAATGAGCCCCGCTAGCTCTTGCCCCAGGATCCTTTTCCCCCTTTGAGTTAGGCCTTCCCCATCTGTTACCAGCAGGCCTGGTGTCTTGTAAAGCAGCCTGTGATCAAAGAACCCAAAGTCCTGCTGATGACACCAGTCCCAGAGCCAGGCATTGATCTGCTGGCTTTTCCTGTTTATCCCCTCATCTGTCCTTACAACTGCTGGGATAGAAGCAAACACTACTTGAGCTCCCGATCCCCTAACCAGCCGTCCCAGGGCCCTGAAGTCTCTCTTCATTGCCCTCAGGCTTCTTGTTGCAGTTTCATCACTGCCTACCTGAAAAATCATTAACAGGTAGTAGTCTGAGGGGTGAACTAGGGTAGGGAGTTTTCTCTGAATGTCCTTAACCCTGGCCCCGGGGAGGCAGCAGACTTCCCTAAGGAGTGGGTCTGATCTGCATATAGGACCTTCCGCTCCCTTCAGAATCGAGTCCCCTACTACAAGGGCCCCTTTTTTTCTTTACTGAAGATGTTATGATGCAAGGTGTAGTCCGTCTTGGCCTCGATGACAACTCCAACCTAGGCAAGCTGTCATCTTTGTCATTGTTTGGTTCCCCTTGCAGAACATCATACCTGTTTCGCAAGGACATCTGGGAGGGTGGGGGAGTTGCTGGGGAGACACACGTGCCACACCTGCCGCATCAGGCAGGAACTTGTTGCCATTGCCCCCTGTCCTCTAAATCACCACATTCAGCCATGCTGATAGAGAACAGGGAGTCCTCTGTATCTGGAGCTCTGGCTGCCTTAAGTGTTTGTTTCAGGGAGGGCAGGGTGCGACTCCAGTGATCTATCTCTTTCTTGCACTCCCTGATACTTCTCAACCTGCTTACTTCCTCCATGAGCTCATGAGCTCTGTCACTAGGCAGAGGAGCTCCTCTACCTGGGCACACCTCCCACAGGCATGCTCACTGCTGTTGTCCAACACTGGTGTAAGCACAGTGCACACCCTGCAGCCCAACACCTGGGTGGCAGTGTGTTCCTACGAGAGCTCTGTCTGGGAAGCTGCATCAGAGCTGACAGGTGCAGAGCTCAGGGATGCCATTGTCTTCTGCCGAATTGTTACCATTGCTTCCTGGCCGAGTTGGCAGGCTTTCAGCACCCTTCCATACAAACTGTCATGCGAACTGCCACACCCTGTTTGCCTGGTCTGTTCACCCACCCAGGGAGCCTGCCCTTTCTGCAGTGCTACCAGGTGACGCCCTGGGTCATGCCTACTCGCTGCTTACTTGCTCAGTGCGCAGCCTTGAAGGGCTTGTTAAAAACTGCCACTGATGGTGCTGACTCCACCCCGGCCATGTCAGCAGCCCTCCCACTAGCTGCTAGTTCTGGCACAGGCTAGCTGCTTTTCCCAACTTCAAAAAGCCCCCAAAAGAGCCCCTTGTCGACCTCTTTCGCCTTGATTCCCTTCCCCAGTGCGGACTTACCTGCACTGGAGCTGGTCCCCTCTCACCGAGGGGACCAGCCTTACAATATGCCAATATACCTTACAATAAGCCCTGGAATGCAAAACAACCTCTATCAATACATACCAGGAAACAAAGTAGATACCTGATGTTTCCTTCAGTCTTCTTTCCCAGATAGCAGAAGAAAAACGTGCCCGTTTGCAATCCACTGGGATATAGCAGAGCCTGGGGAACAGGCTCTGCTATAAAATGCACCAGAGGCTGGATTCACCAAATCAAAGCTGAATTAAGCTACTGTTTTACAAATAGATAAAGGAAATACTCATTCACAGCACAAAAATTACAGCTTCACCATTCTCTGCAGCATGTGAGACACCATGGAAATCCCTTTAGTTTCTTTCATGATGTAGAGTATATATACTTTTTTTATGTACCTAGAGTAACAGAAAGTTATTTTCAAAATGATCAAATAAGTTTGTATAACTTATTTTAACTTAATTTGTACACATATCAGACTGGCAGGGGGTTGATCAACAATGCAATAATCTTTTTCTCTTTAGACTGCTAAATTTACACTTACATGCTTAGTTTTCATGATGTTTAGGGGCACTTTATCAATATAAACATACTTACTATCTTCATGATCTCTTAAACTTCTGAAGTATTTTAGTTGCTACTAGCATAATTTGCAGCATGAGAAAAATGATGGGTACATCACTAACCCTTTAACAATTTAATATCAGTTTTCTATTTTATCAATACCAACAAATAAAACCGCTGCAAACTCTTGTAATATGGTGCCATATAACATTACATGCTCTCATCACTCATTAAGTTTACATTTTTTAGATTATGGCATTCAGTAGTGTCAGCTTGTGTAGTTTCCAGGAGTTTTTCCTGAGTATTTTCTGCAGGTTAGTCAGGTACTTGTTTTGTTATATTCTGAGCTCTCTTTAATGGTCTACATTGGTTCTTTGGAAGGTAATAAAGCTTTGGAGGGTAATAAAGCTTTGTTCTTCTAAGTTGCAGCACAGAAAAGATTAAAAGGTCTCTTTTCAATGCTGACAATACAAATGATTTCTTTAAATTTTCCCAGATGTCTAAAAAGACTTTTCCAAGCTAACACTGAGAATACAGGAGCTAAGTAAATTAAAGGAAGAAAAAGCAGAGGAAGAAACATTTATCTTCTGTTGTGAAATGAGTACATGTGTAGATTACTTTGCATTTGATGGCTAAAAATGAATAAGCTAATCCTAATATAAGTGGGGAAAAAACATCACACTTCATGTTATTAAATTTAAGGATGTTTTTGCTCTTTTCTGGATGCTTTAAACAGATCTTTTGTATTTCTAAAAAAAAGCCTTCATTTGCTGAGTTTTTTTCCCCTCTAAATTTGATAAGTGGTTTGTATTAGGTCTTGTTTCAGTAAACTGTTACTGAAGGAACTCAAAAACAGAAAGAAGAAAATTGGTATTTACTCTGTCTTTGAAGAAGATATATTTACTCTAAAGATATTGCTATAGGAATGTTTACAGGAAACTAGAAAAACTTAATTTTTCAATTAGCAAAATGCAAGTTGATAAGGGTATAGTCCTCCCTAAGTATTAGGGGATAAGAAATAAACAACAGCAAAAAAAGAACACTTAAAAGATAATTTAAGTATACAAACAAATTGGTATTAGTTATCCAAGAATAAATTTAGGCTAAAAATTGGCAATAACTTTCTATACAGCAAAGGATGGAAGTCCTGGAAGAGCAAGAGATACAACTTTTGAAAGATGGAGCTTGGTACATATAATGGCTCAAACGAAGATGTGGTTGCATGAGACAGCAACAGACTGGACAAATAGAACCAGGTGGTCTTTTGGACTCCATAATTCCTATTACTACTGATACTTAACTATGTTAAAAAAAAAAATTGGAGGGATATAAATATCACACCAAGAAGATTTACATATAATAGGAAATATGGTGAAGTCTCGAGTACTAGTGAAGAGGAAGGAATACGAAAAGTACATCTGAAGAGGTCAGAACAACAGTAGTCAATTATCAGTCTGAGCATCGGCCTAAAAACTGAAGAAGGGAGTAGTAAATATGAAGGAAGCTTAGCTGTAAAACCGGTTTAAAAAGTAGCTGCACAAAAAGCCTAGGCCTACATCCATAGAGTTGTGACATTACAGGGAGGGGAAATCACTCTTACATCGATAATAAGGAATCTCACCTTTACACTGACATGACACCAGTAGGCATTTGAAAAAGACATCAGTGCATCACTGTGCATTTATTAATGAAATGGGATTGTTGTGGTTTGTCCTCAGCCACCAACAAAGAATTACGCGGCCACTCAATCAACCCCCACAGCCATGGGCAAAATAGGAAGAAAAAGGCAAAACTCGTGGGTTGAGATAAGGGCAGTTTAACAGAACAGCAAAAGGGAAGAGAAAACAATAACACTGATAAAGGGATATACGAACGCGATTACAGTACCACTGCTCACCAACCAGACCTGGACCACTGCAGCCCACCCCTGAGGAGCAACTGCCTTCCCCTCCCCCGGCTAGCTCCCTCTTATAGCCTGGGCATGGGTCATGTGGTATGGAATAATTTCCTGCCAGCTCCTTGGGGAAATTAACCCCATCCCTGCCGGAAGCAGGACAGGGTTAAAAGTTGGTTATTGTCTTTTTCCCATTTTTCTGACACAGATTTACTAAGTTGAACTTCAAATCAAGATAAAACTAGAATTTAAAGTTGTATTTTTAAACTTTCTTTACAATGGCATGTTGTACTGGTTTTGGCTGGGATAGAGTTAATTTTCTTCATAGTAGCTTGTACAGTGCTGTGTTTCAGATTTGTGACCACAACAGTCCTTTTTGGTGCCCTACCTGGGGCTCAAAGGGTTTGAGATAACAACAGATGTGATTGGATATACAACTAATATCACACCTATTTCTGGGTGAACAACACCTATGTTATTAAATCTAAACTTGAAAAGCCCAAATAGCAGTAATACAATAGCTCAGAAGTCCCAAACAGCCATATGTGAAGCACTTCAGTGAAGCAGCCTGTTCCCGGCTAGGCCAATGACAGCTTTGTGGTTCTGCCTGTAATGAAGCACTGAAGTAAGTTATGGAAGTAATAGCTACATAGAGGCAGTTGCTGAAAGACTGGCACTACAGACTGGCAGATAAAAGCTGAATGAAAGGATGGTATGACCTGCAGAATGAATACAAACAGGTTTCCAGTTCTACTCCTTCTCCAGCCTGTGGTGAGCTCGCCAACATACATGCTGTCTTCAGCTTTTTTGCCTCGCAATACATGAGTCTGACAAGGCCCCTAACTTCAATCACCTATTCCTGTTGCATTTCCCTAATCACACTAGGTTTGTTACAGCCTCATCAATGTTGTGAAGGCTACCCACACCTCATAATGTATGCTACTTTCCTTATTAATTGGATATTTCTCTTCAACAAAAAATGCATTTGTAATAGTTAATATTTTTAACTGTTTTCATGCTCACACAAAATAGTGTTCCATATCAGTCTAAAAGGACATCAGAGTGGCATTGAGGTTGGTTAGTAATACATCTGTTCTCATTCTTTCTGTGATCCAAGGAAAATATAAACATGGTGGAACAGTGACATGATCTGGGCTGGAGAATAAAAGACTAGATTTAGATTTTAGAAGAGAAAACTTCAGCTCACTCAGAGCTCAATTGGGAGGGATTCTGTGAGAAACTTCCATGAAGGGTAAAGGTGCTAGCAAGTGCTGGGAGTTTTTCAAGAACACTCTCCTGGAAGTACAAAAACAGTTCATCCCCTTTAAAGGTAAGGGAAGTAGGCAGAGCAAGAGACCCCCTTGGCTTAACTGCGAGCTTCTGAGTTGGTTCAAAACCAAAAGAGAAGTGTACCAGAGATGGAAAAGTAGATGAATACCCATTGAGAACTACAAGGGCATTGCCACGGTGTGCAGTGATACAGTTAGAAAGGCAAAAGCTCAGCTTGAATTGACGTTGGCCAGAGATGTCAAAAACTACAAGAAAGGTTTCTTCAGGTACGTAAACAACAAGCAGAAACAGAAGGAAAATATTGGCCCGCTGTTAAACAGGAGAGGTGAATTAGTCACCAACAACAGTGAAAAGGCTGAGGTTCTCAAGACTTTCTTCACCTCTGTCTTTACCAGCACTGTTGAGCCCCAGGCCTTGGGAATAACAGTCCAGGTTGATGCAAACACAGACTCACCGTCAGTGAAGGAAGAGGTGGTACACAAATTATTACAGGAGCTTGACCCCTACAAATCGATGGGCCCTGACATTATCCACCTGAAGGTGTTAAGAGAGCTGGTCAACGTCGTTGTGAGGCTGCTCTCCATAATCTTTGAGAAGTCGTGAAGATTGGGGGACATCCCAGAAGACTGGAAGAAGGCTAATGTCACCCCCATCTACAAGAAGGGCTTAAAGGAGCATCTAGGAAATTATAGGCCCATCGGTCTTACTTCCGTCCCTGGGAAAGTTATGGAACGAATCTTCCTGGGGGCTATCACAAGTCAAATGAAGCACATGACTGGGAAAAGCCACCGCGGATTCA
The DNA here is from genome assembly GCF_000708025.1 of Charadrius vociferus. Classification (NCBI taxonomy): domain Eukaryota; kingdom Metazoa; phylum Chordata; class Aves; order Charadriiformes; family Charadriidae; genus Charadrius; species Charadrius vociferus. Next base: position 32,548 of record NW_009648896.1, read on the forward strand.
CCAAGGGCGAATTGTGCTTGAGAAACCTGATCGCCTTCTACAACAAAGTAACCTGCTTGGTTGATGTGGGGCAAGCGGTGGACACTGTCTGCCTGGATTTCTCCAAGGCTTTTGATATGGTTTTCCACAGCCTTCTCCTAGAGAAACTGATATGTTATGGTCTAGACAAGTGGTCTGTGTGGTGGGAGAGGAACTGGCTGACAAGCTGCACCCAGAGGGTGGTGGTAAACAGATCCTTTTCAAACTGGCAACCTGTCACAATTGGGGTCCCCCAGGGATCAATACTGGGCTGTTTAATATCTTCATAAGTGATCTGGATGATAGGATCAAGTGTACCCTGATGAAATTTGCCGATGATACCAAAGTGAGTGCGGAAGTGGACTCTTTGGAAGGGAGAGCCACTCTGCAGAAAGACCTGGATAGGCTGGAAGAGTGGGCTAATGTCATGGTTTGGGCTGGGCTGGCCACTAACACGAACGACAGATGCTCTCTAACTTCTCTCCCAAGTGAGCGAAGAATGAGAGAGAGAGAGAGACTTATGAGTTGAAAAGAAACAAAACTACTTTAATGAAATATTAATAAAAATAATAAAAAGAAAAAAATAATAATAGTAATAAGAAAATAATGAAATATATACAATATATACAAAACCAGTATTGAGCTCCCAGGATGACAATCACATCACCGGCAGACACTGGGAAAGTCCCAGACTGGACTCAGCGACAGATGGCAACTGGATTCCGGATCTGGATTCAGGAATGCACTGACTGGGATCAAAGACAGACGAACAGAGTCCTCCTTGGACACTGGCCACTGAAGAACGAGGCCTGACCCTTTGATCCCTCAGCTTTATACTGAGCATGAGTCAGATGGGAGAGAATACACTTTTGGGTCACCTGTCCTGTCCACTCCTCCACACAGGTGTTAATCCTCTGTGCTCTTCTGACCCTCCAATGGGGCATATAACAAAGTTAGCTGGCCTTGGTTGTTATAGCAATAAGTATAAGCAAGAGCCTCTCTGCATACCATTCCTCAGCATAAACTATAAACATAGGTCTTATCACTCTGGGAGCGAACAGTTTCTGCAAAATATGCTGTTCATTTCAGAGAGTTCAGTTAGAAGAGGCTTAACTGCAAAGTAAAATTACTGAACAGAAAATTAGTTCTGTTTTACCTCAAATGAGGACACCTTGAAGTCAATGGTTTCTTTCCATTTACTGCAATTGGAGATAGAGTAGACATACATAGAACTTTCAGAGATTCCCTATTAGCTGCTCTTGCTCTATTAACAATAGTAAATCAGTTTAAATCAGTTTGGTGATTAAAATTGTTTTATCATTAATAATTGAAGAATGCTATTGTTCTCTCAGCCATCTGAGTGAGTAACTCTAGGCTGTTAACAGAAGAATCGGGCCAACATTCCCCAGCTGCCTCTTCCCTTTGCCATTTCCTAGCGTGTAGCTGGGATTCCACCACTCTCTGTATTCCAGAAGCCCACATATAGGCACTTCTATATTAACATGCTTTCATGAATTACTAATAGCAATAATTGGTATCATACTGGGACATTTAGCTGAGTACAAAAGTGGTTTTAGTTATAATGTAAAACATATAAATACTTCAAAATTGATTTAGGGCTTTATTAAGCCAATATACATTTGATACAGACTTTGTGTCCTGTTTCAAAATAATTTATACATTTTATTCATTCAATAATTCTGCAAAGTGTTTCTGGAGTATATGTCCCCCTCATAAATTGCATGTAAATTAATTTAGACTCAATTGTACCTGCATAATACTAATAGAAAAGCTAGTATAGTTCTACTTTTAGAGATACTTCCCAGGTTGCATGAATCACAGATTCACAGAATGGTAGGGGTTAGAAGGGACCTTCAGAGATCATCTAGTCCAACCCTTCTGCCAAAGCAGGTTGGACAGGAATGCATCCAGGCGGGTTTTGAATGTCTCCAGAGTGGGAGACTCCACAACCTCTCTGGGCAGCCTGTTCCAGTGCTCTCTCACCCTCAAAGTAAACAAGTCCCTCCTCATGTTGAGATGGAATTTCCTGTGTTCAAGTTTGTGCCCATTACCCCTTGTCCTGTCACCAGGCACCGCTGAAAAGAGTCTGGCCCCATCCTCCTGACACCCACCCTTTAGATATTTATAAGCATTGATGAGATCCCCTCTCAGTCTTCTCTTCTCTAGGCTAAACAGACCCAGATCTCTCAGCCTTTCCTCATAAGAGAGGTGCTCCAGTCCCTTGATCATCTTTGTAGCCCTCTGCTGGACCCTCTCCAGCAGTTCCCTGTCATTCTTGAACTGGAGGGCCCAGAACTGGACACAGTACTCCATATGTGGCCTCACCAGGGCAGAGTAGAGGGGGAGGATAACCTCCCTCAACCTGCTGGCCATGCTCTTTTTAATGCACCCCAGGAGACCATTGGCCTTCTTGGTCACCAGGGCACATTGCTGCCTCATGGTCATTTTGTTGTCCACCAGGACTCCCAGGTCCTTCTCCCCAGAGCTGCTTTCCAGCAGGTCAACCCCTAACCTGTACTGATGCATGGGGTTATTCCTCCCCAGGTGCAGTACCCTACACTTGCCCTTGTTGAATTTCATAAGGTTCCTCTCTGCCCAACTCTCTAGCCTGTTGTTGATGAATATATTGAACAGGACTGGACCCAGTACTGACCCCTGGGGAACACTGCTAGTTACAGGCCTTCAACTAGTCTCTGCGCTGCTGATCACAACCCCCTGAGCTCTGCCAATCAGCCAGTTCTTGTGGGAGACCTCGGCTGGTCCAAGGGATCAGAACACAAGTTTGACATTGACCCTGAGCAGATACCCGTGTACCCTTGAAGAGACTGGAGAATCCTGAGAAGATCTGAGCAAACAAGATAAGGGTTGGCAAACACCCTGGCTTTGACCAGAGCATGAACAGTGCATGATCAACAATTGTATTGACTGGATGGCGTGTGATGTGAGAGCGGATTGGGCAAAAGTAGAATGGTAGAGTATATGCACAGATAAGCATCCAGGTAAAAGGATATAAAAGAGCACTGCTTGTAAAATAAAATATACGATTGCTGCAACTTGATATTCAGTGTCATGTCCATCTCTACAACAACAAGTTCTCAATCCACCTCACCGTCCATTCTTCGAACCCACACTTCCTAAGCTTACCTATGAGGATGTTATGGGAGACTGTGTCAGAAGCCTTGCTGAAGTCAAGGTAGACAATGTCCACTGCTCTCCCCTCATCTACCCAGCCAGTCATGCCATCATAGAAGGCTATCAGACTGGTCAAACAGGATTTCCCCTTGGTGAATCCATGTAGACCACTCCTTATGACCTCCTTTTCCTCTACATGCTTAGAGATGACATCCAGAAGGAGCTGTTCCATCACCTTTCCAGGGATGGAGGTGAGGCTGACCAACCTGTTGTTTCCCAGGTCCTCCTTCTTGCCCTTTTTGAGGACTGGAGTGACAGTGGCTTTCCTCCAGTCCTCAGGCACCTCACCTGTTCTCCATGACCTTTCAAAGATGATGGAGAGTGGCTTCAGAATAACATCTGCCAGCTCCCTCAGCACTCGTGGGTGCATCCCATCAGGGTCCATGGATTTGTGGGCGTCAACTTTGCCTAAATGATCTCTAATCTGATCCTCCTCAACCAAGGGAAAGTCTTCCTTTCTCCAGACTTTTTCTCTTACCTCCAGGGTCTGGGATTTTTGGGGGCCGGCCTTAGCAGTAAAGACTGAAGCAAGGAAGGCATACAGTAACTCTGCCTTCTCTGCATCCTCCGTCAGCAGCGGGCCCATATTTTCCCTAGTCTTCCTTTTACTACTGATGTACTTGAAGAAGCCCTTCTTGTTGTCCTTGACATCCCTTGCCAGATTTAATTTCAAGTGGGCCCTAGCCTTCCTCGTTGCATCCCTGCATATTCTGACAACGTTCTTATATTCCACCCAAGTGGCCAGTCCCTTTTTCCCCATTCTGTAAATTTCCTTCTTCCATTGGAGTTTTTCCATGAAAAATACATTCTATTTAGAATTTCCTTGTCAATATTTGCAGAACATCACTAGACACTTCTAAATCATTGAAGTATGTATCTCTTGCTGACTGCTGTTTGTTTATGGCACAGGGAGAAAGTAAAATCATTATTTATTTAAAGTGTTATTAAAATTATTTGGATCTCATCAAAGCCTCACAGCTTTTTCTCTTTTTTTCTCCTATTACCCACTTTTCTACTATATACACACTGAATTCAAAGCCTTGACCTTTTTATGTTCATGATGCTTGTTCATGTGTGAAGAAGCTAGTGCCTCATTGCAGGTTGAATTTTCCTTGCTTGCGAATTAACAGATTAGTCCCAGGGGTTAAGTAACCATGATGTGAGTGTTCAAAAAAAAGTTCTGTAAAGCTTGTTGTGTTCTCTAATATTGTTCTCACATCTTAATTTTAATTTAGTTTACTGTATTCATTCCACTGATTTTCTTCCTTCATGTCTGGAGAGTCTCTATATCTGCTTAAAAAAAATAAATTTTGGGGCTATGTAATAAACGTCTTTTATACTAGTCCTAGCGTTACCACAAACAGTCTAAGCAACTCTTCAAACTCTTTAAATTCCTTTAATCTATAGTTACATATTTACTTCATATTGAAAAAATATGTCTTTATATTGTATCTCATCCCAAGTAAGCCTGCTGTGAGATGAATAATTAATAGGACTTACCAGTCACAGGGACAACCTTTTACATATTGAAGTCATTAACATGCACATTTTGCATGCTAAAACTTTTACATATTGTGTAAGTTAACATGCAGTCTGCAATATGTATTTGCTGTCTATTTCTATATGCTTGTATTTTGCTTCTGCTCTGAAAACTTTACACTGTACATATGTAACACTTTTTAGATAGGCATTTTGTGTAATGTGAAATATATGTGAAAAGAAGAAAGGTACTACAAGTGAATGGTGGTTATAAAGAATTTGGTTTTTCTCTGAAAAGCAAGAGCTGCACAAAGATTTAATAAAAAAGAGTTGGTAGAAATTGGCATATTTGGTGGGTACAGAAATTGCATCTTCAAGTAAAATGTTCAAACCCCATTAAGGATTTAGAGTACTATTTTCCCCAGTATTTTCCCTAAATTGCTTGTTTCCATGCATTCAGGCATTTATCAATGTAAAGTGGTCTTTTATTTTTTTTATAATACTTGGAAAATAAGCAAATAGAATGGTTTTATACCATCTCAAAGTGATTTGTATATATTTTTTTTTTTTTGTGGGAACTTCTTAATTTTGATCCCACATTGCCCTATTCCATTAAACTAAAATGTAGTAATACCATTACTATTTATTCTTCTTGGACCTACATGATGTTCTGGGTCTTAATTTTTTTGTTTGCTTGTTTCCTTTTGAATCCTTTGCATTCATAACTAAGCCAATTTATCCCTTAACACCTCTTCAATTCAGATACTTACCAGGCCTTGGTTCATGGCCACTATCTATTAAAAGATAAATCAAGGACATTCCATTTGCTCTTGATCAGCAATATTCCTTAAGTTGCCATAAAGCTTGGGAATTAAGGATTAGTAAAAGATATAATAAATACAAGGGGCTTGGAAAAAGCTGCAAAATTGCTTAGAACTCTGGAAAAGACTTCAAAATGAGTAAAGACTGAAATTTTAGCAGTCTTTAGTTTAGGAAGAAGAGACACAACTAGTTTTCAGAATAGCAAAAGGTGCAAGGATGTGCATGTTACCATACGCTTTAAAACAGTGCAAACAAAAAGGACTTAGAACCATTAAAAATCTTACTAAAACCTGTTTCCATCACAGGATGTGCTAAAGTTGTGCAACTCATTGTGATGAGATATGATTGATGTCAAGCTTTGCATAGTTAATTAACATACATATATTTGTCTCATTAATGTATATTCCATCACAATAGATGCAATAAAAATACAGAGATATGAGCTGTCATGTAACTTGGCATGTTAACTACCATGTGATGATATGTGGTCAGGTACTGTGCTAGACACGCTTACTGCTTAATCTGTCCATCTTCCTTTGAAAGTAGTTGTTAAAAAAGATATCATACTGACCTGATACAGCAATTTCTCTGTGTGTACCAATATAACAAGATTTTAAAGAATTAACAAAGTATGCTTGTGTGAAAGATGTATAAAGGCTATTTTCTTTCTCCCTTTCTCTCTCTTGCATATACAGTCTTGTGTTCATACACTTTTTTGGCATTAATGTCCACAGGATTAATAAAAGAGTATCAGCCTGGCTTTTTAACTTATGATGAACCAAGATTAATTGGTCAATTGTAATTATAGATCATGCCCTCAGACAATATTTTTTAATAGCCATCAGACATGAGGAGTTGTTTTTCCAAAGTTTTAACAGTTGCAAAACCTGTTGCATTTCTGGAGATGGAATCATAGAGCAAGTCTATTAGTTTGTAGACTTTTAATGACAACATGTCAGTGCGGCCATCTTTTGGACATTCCTTAACAACTTATTATGGAAAACTAGGATCTGATTAACAAGGACATTGTTCATGAGGGATGTGGGGAAAATGTGAAAGAATTAATTTTGAAAAAACATCCTGCTGTGGAATTTGATTCCAAAACCAGCATGGCTAGCAGGTCGAGGGAGGTGATTCTGCCCCCTACTCCGCTCTTGTGAGACCCCACCTGGAGTACTGTGTCCAGCTCTGGAGCTCTCAGTACAAGAAAGACATGGACCTGTTGGAGCGGGTCCAGAGGGCACACATCTATGAGGACAGGCTGAGACAGTTGAGGTCGTTCAGCCTGGAAAAGAGAAGCCTCCAGGGAGAACTTATTGCAGTCATTCAGTACTTAAAGGGGGCTTATAAGAAAGATGGGGACTGTTGAGGGCTATTAATCGTTTAGTTTTAAGTAGAATAAATTAGTTTTAGGATTATAATTTGGCGTGATTTGTGCTGCTTGCTTAGCTCTACTTAGCATGAGTAGCTAGATTTGCTGAACGCTTTAGGCTGTGAGAAATCTATTCCTCTCAGCACTTTTCCTAGTAGATGATACAGTGTTGTTTAACCTTTTAGCATGGGAAAGTACTGGATATCATACTGATGTTTTGGTAGTGTTTCTGTCAAGTTCGGGACTTTTTGGTTCCCTATGTTCTGCCAATAAGGGCAGGTGCAAAAGGAATGTAAACCAGAAGATACAGGGACTCCAACCCTTGACGCAAACTGCAAATCAACAACATAAGAGCCTGCCTGTCTGGATGCAGAAAAAGAATCCAATTAGATGTTAGAAGACCCCAGACCAAAAATCACCATTGGACTAAAATACACATGGACAGTGCGTGAAGGGCGCATGAGGGGAGGGTGTATGGATCACAAGGGTATAAGTGCTCAGGGATTTCTTTGTTCTGAGTCCCTCTCTTTGGAGGCACCCAGCCCTGGCTGTTCTTACTGCTGTACCTTCCAATTAAATTAATTATTTCATGAAATCCAATGCCTGAGACTCTGCTGTGGGACACCTAGGGTCAAGCCTGAAGAAGGAGGAAATGCACCCAGGAGAGTGTGTGTGTGTGTGCACGCGACACCATGAATGGTGTGTGAATGCTCAGGCAGCTGCTCCTCCTTTAACGGGGACAAATATTTTATCAGGGCTTTTCGTGATAGGATAAGGGGTAATAGTTTTAAACTAAAGGAGGGAATCACAGAATGCTCAGGGTTGGAAGGCACCTCTGGAGATCATCTAGTCCAACCCCCCTGCCAGAGCAGGGTCACCTACAGCAGGTTGCACAGGAGGGCATCCAGGCGGGTTTTGAATGCTTCAAGAGTGGGAGACTCCACAACCTCTCTGGGCAGCGTATTCCAGTGCTCTGCCACA
>NW_009648896.1:41603-41977 GCF_000708025.1 Charadrius vociferus
TTCCCTGCTGCCTCCTGAACGCCTCCTGAATGCGGGGAGTCTTCCCTCCCGTCTCCTGAGCGCGGGGACTTTCCCTTTCGCCTCCTGAGCTGCTTGCAGGACCAGTTCCCGGGCTCCATTGAACCGTGGCTCGCAGGTTCAGTTCTTCCTAGGTCCCTGTTCGGGCGCCATTTGTTGCGACGGGGGAAGACGTGGACACTCAATATGAGCAATCAGCAAGCTTCGTTTATTGAATAGCACAGCTGCCTTTTATAATGGGCTAAAACATATTCCATATATACCCTACTATAATTAGCTACTACATGTTTCATATATACTCTGCTATAATTAGTTAGTATAATTAGTAGTTGCCAATTAGCAATCACAGGAACTGG
>NW_009648897.1:0-17924 GCF_000708025.1 Charadrius vociferus
ATGGTGTTACAGCTTTGGTGGATAAGGTGAGAGCAACTGACATCATCTTCCTGGTCTTCTGCAAAGCGTTTGATGCTGTCCCGCACGACATCCTGGTCTCTAAATTGGAGAGACATGGATTTGACCAATAGACCACTCAGTGGATAAGAAACTGGCTGGACGGTTGCACTCAAACAGTTGCGGTCAATAGCTCCATGTCCAAGTGGCGACCAGTGATAGTGGACCAGTGCTGTTTAACATCTTTGTTGGAGACGTGGATGTTGGGATTGAGTGCGCCCTCAGCAAGTTTGCCGATGACACCAAGCTGTGTGGTGGGGTCAACATGCTGGAGGGAAGGGATGCCATCCAGAGGGACCTGGACAGGCTGGAGAGGTGGGCCCATGCAAACCTCACGACGTTCAACAAGGCCAAGTGCAAGGTAATGCTCACGGGGCAGGGTAATCCCAAGCACAAATGCAGGTTGGGCAGAGAATGGATTGAGAGCAGCCCTGAGGAGAAGGACTTGGGTGTGTTAGTGGATGAGAAACTCAACATGAGCCAGCAATGTGTAATCACAGCCCTGAAGGCCAGCTGCATCATAGTGGATGAGAAGCTCAACATGAGATAGGAATGCGCGCTCGCAGCCCAGAAGGCCAACCGTATCCTGGGCTGCATCAAAAGAAGTGTAGCCAGCAGGTCATGGGAGGTGATTCTGCCCCTCTACTCTGCTCTGGTGAGACCCCACCTGGAATACTGCATCCAGCTCTGGGGCTCCCAACATGAAAAGGACATGGACCTGCTGGAGTGTGTCCAGAGGAGGCCACGAGGATGCTCCGAGGGCTGGAGCACCTCTCCTATGAAGACAGGCTGAGAGAGCTGGGGCTGTTCAGCCTGGAGAAGAGAAGGCTCCGGGGAGACCTTATAGCGGCTTTCCAGTCCCTAATGGGGGCTTCTAAGAAAGATGGGGACAAACCTTTTACCAGTGTCTGTTCCCAAAGAAAACACTCAGGAACAGCAGGAAAAAAAACCATCGGAAATATTTCTGCTAAACCTAATGACATTTCCTCAGTCACAAGATTTTCTCACTATAGTCATATTTTCTCCTTAATGGGAAATACCAAGTGTCAGCTTTTATAGTCACACTTCCTAGTAGGAACATCGTTAGTAAAAGGGGTAATTCCTAAAAGAAGTTGATAAAATATATTCAAATTTTAACATTTACCTCTAATAAAGGGAAGAGATCTTTGTCTTCATCCTTCAACATGTTCCACTTCTGGATTAATGGAGGCATTAACATCTGAATATATTCCTGTTTAGGATGAAAATGCATTAGCTACTGAAACACTTCATTGCATACTAGTTTATTTCAAAGCTACTTTTTCAGCAAAATAAAATTGATATATACTGTAATTCAATCATTGTTGCAAAATGAAGAAGTAGTTTAATATTAGAATATACAATTTCTGTCTTAAGATTTTTTGCCGAGGCACATAAGTGCCTTCGCAGAACAAATCTATTCCTCCAGGTTTGGCTTCAGTCTAGCAACTTCTTATAGCTGCTTGAGGTGTTAAAAATCTATAGGATTACCTCAGGACCTACAGAAAACGTTTTTACCAGCAATGCCGTCTGGCTGTGCATCTGTCATCTGCTTTTCTCAACCATCTCCCATTGCCCTGATGCTACAACCCTATCCTCCCAAGTTCTTGCAACCTCTTAACTACCCATTGTTGAAGAAAGTAATTTTCTATCCTTCCAGAAGGGTGCACTTACCAATTCTGTATAAAGATTTTGTCTCTTTCCTGCCACTGCTGTCACAGTCACAAGGACATTAAGCAAGGCATCCCTGTAGTACTGTTGCTCCCAGAAAGCATCCAAAGAGCCAACAGATGCTGCCAGCTAATGCTATGTCCAAAGATACAATATTCTAAGTGACTGAAGAAAGTCCCACCATTGCCAGGAGCTCCCATTTAGCTTCCTCCTGGTGTTGTCAAAAGTCAAGCTGGCCAGGGCCAAAGAGACACTGGAAAAGGTGTCCTTTGATGGTGTGGAGTCTTGGACGGCATGTAAAATGCCATGACAACAACCCAAATTGTTTTATTCTAGTGTGTCTATATCATGTGAAGCACTATAGAGAAATAAAGCAAATTTCAATAGCCATCATAAGATGCACATGCGATATGTATGCATATCCTATTAATGAACATATGTACACTACAAAAAACCCACTATATTTGCCTGTGTGTTATCTGTACTTTGTCTAAAGGATTCTGTGTTTTTATATATAAAATGCACATCTGTCCCACTCTTTGATAAAGCGATTTCTAATGATGATGTGCTCCAATACATTGGAAAGACACACAGAGCAGCTTAGCTATACTGAAAGAGGTTAAAAAAAAAAAGTAAAAAGAAATCAGTCATTAGAAATTAGAACACACATTCCACCAATTTCTTTAAAGTCCCATTTCATATCTATATTGATATATGCATCTCCTCTGAGCTGAAAAATTTGGAGAATGGAGGAAAAAAAGTCACAATAATGAGAAGTGCATTTCACAAGCCACCACACAGAACTGTTTATTCAAAATGGGGAATATTTGTGTAGTGGGAAAATTACATGTAGTCTATGTATTTTACATGAAAATATTTATTATTGAAGCCTACACAGAAAGGTCATCATTTCTGTTTTATAACATGTAAAGCACACTACAAAACCCACAGAACCAGTTTTTCAAAATATGACAAATGCTTCTACAGAGCATAAGGTATACTCACTGGTTTATTTAGATGATGTCCGACAGAATCTGCTAGAGTTCCTATAGCATCATAAAGAATGAGCAGGTTTTTATGCTGGTATTTACTAAATGCGAAGACCAAAGTGTCAAGTATATATGCAAGATAAGGAACAAGCTCTGTACAAGCCTCCTCTTCTAGAGTAGCAAAGGCACTGAATGACAAAAAACCCACCCCAAATAGGTCAGTCAGTATCTTGGAAAAAACAAAACAAGACCACCCCAAAACACCCCACATTACCCATTTATGTTTAAACACAGGACTATATTTAGTTCTCAAATTCATCCAAGGTATGTTTTCAAAATGGTATTACTGAGACAAACTCAATCTATTTTGATTGAACACAAAGATTCAGCTCTTACATTGTGATGAGCAAAATTTTAAAAATATTCCTGTAAAACCTGTTATGTGTACATGTTACAGATCTAATTCTGCTTTATGAAGAAACTTTCCTGGCAGTCTGCTGTGTACACTCCTGCCCCACACAAACTGACATGTAAAAGCTTTATTTCCTGAGCTTCCTGCACAAGAGGTATACCCATTCCATTAATGGTGTGTCCATTAAAATATTTTTTTTTAAATATCAGCAGACAAGGGGGAGAAGGGAAGCTTACCTCCAAGGATCTCCTTTCAAGAGAAAGGGAATATCCCTTGAAATAACTGTAACCTAATGTTTTGGTAATCCTGAGCTAAATACAAACACTACCACTAATGCAATGATAGGAAAGTTTTCCTTTGTCATCAGCATTGACCTTGTTCATAGGCATATAAAAGCCAGATTTCTGGTCAATGGAACTTCAAATATTGAAAATAAACAGGTGTCACATACAGATAATGTCTTTTACTGCAACAGATTGTTTAGTTAGGTGATTCATATACACTGAAAACAAACTGGACAGTACAAATTATCTGTTTTCATTTTATTACAACTCAGAGTAATTTGTGACTACTGCAGAAGCAGCTGAATCTACTCCAAATTAAAAGGAAAAAATAAAATACATTAAGAGCTAGAAATGGAGTCATGCATTCATCGATAAAGGCATTAAAATAGTTTCCCATGAAAAAGCAGTGTCATGGATAGTGCTTTTTATTTAAGCTTTGGCTCACCTGCAGGCAGCTTCTTGTACTCTCTTGTTGCTATCCAGGATACGCTTTAGCAACTCAGTCATTAATGGCTTCAAGTATGTGTCTGGGGGTTGACTAACTACCCAGTGTGCATAGCGACTAAGAGTCCAGCATGTAATGGAGCGCACAAGAGCCTTTTTGTTAGAGAGGCACTGAATAAGGTGAGGGATCAGCTCAGGAAGATATGGAATCATACCCTGCATGCAGCCTAGAAGGAAAAATATAGCTATTACAGTACAAGAATTAGAAAATGTAATAGAACTTTTTGTTGTTTCCTAAAAGGGACATATTTTCATTCTCTATCATGTAGTAATACATTTTAACAATATACAAAGCAAGTCTACCTAATTTATGTTAAGTCCTAAAAAGAAACCTCACCATAATCAATAATTAAAATCTGCAATCAAATTCACATTTATTTCAACTACGTTTCTACTTCAATGCTTCCCCAAGCCCCAGAAATTCTGCTTTATTAAATCGAGCATAGCAAGAACATCCAAATAAAATTAGTTTGTAAAGCTTAAAAGTCTTATGCCAGTCTACTCAGAGTGACCAAGACAAGTAGAGAAAGATTCAAGTAGAGAAAGATTAGGCCTTGATAACAAATCTTCATATCATTAAAAAGGATTCCTTAAGAAATTTAATTTTCTTCTTGTTTTCTCCTAATACCACACAAATACTGACCAGCAATAAAAGATACATGCTTCAAGTCAGCAAGGGCAGTAATACACTGAGATTTGCCAGAAGTACTAACTTTTACCTTGCTTGACTTGAAATCAAAACCAACAAAAAAAAGTTTTCTAGCAACAAAGAAAAAATATGTTCACTAGGCACTGTAGGAAAAGATAGAAAATTCAGGCATAGACCCAAACTTATTCCTTCAGTTTGCAAAATGAACAGAGATGCTGGAAATAGAGGCATAAAGCCAAGCCTGGGAGTAAATACAAAGAAATGGAAATTATCACATTTAAATCAGAGAACCATCCACAAAAAGCAGCTCAGGGCACTGAAGTCACAGGACCAGTCTTCGCCATTTCTGAAAACACTGAATGAAATGTAAGGCTCAAAATTATTAAATATTCCAGTTGTATCAAATCAAAGTAGAACTTCACAAGAGACCAATAAATATATCCTGCAGAGTTAAGAAAGGGAGGAATAAAATAAATTATCTAAGTTATTTAGCCTCCAAAACATGCAGAGATTTCAAAATGAAAAATTAAACAAATAACTGTAGTCACCAACTAGTAGATGTAGAGATTAATCACTAAAACCAGATCAGCTAAGGATGTATACTTGTTTGCACAAGTAAACTCACCTAGAAGGAATCGCAGAGCTGCTTTAGAACCAATCAAAAATTCAGCAACATGATATGCACTGTTGCCTTACCTTCAGCGATTGCTCCAAGAACAAGGATACCAGATTCTTTGACTACCCATTCGGGATGGAAGAGCAATTCCTTCAAAAGGGGCAAGATGTGTGGCAGAAGTTCATCACGAAATACATTGGCTAGGACATCTAGAGCAGCAGCAGAACATTTCCCTGAGGGGAATTAACAGTGTTAATCTCTGCTTATTATACAAGCAGTTGTAGTTAAATAGTGTAATTCTCATTTTAACTTTGAGCTGGAAGAAAGATACTTCCATTTCATTGCAATACACAGGGATCCACTGTGCTTTGGTACAAAGCCACCGCTCTTAGAAAGCCAATTTTGCAGTATTTTTATAGCCACTAAAAGGACTTGTACACTAGGGATATTAAAACACTCACTGACAGGAACCACACCATTATATTGCAACATTATATACATTACGTAATTTCAGGATGGTATAACACTATGGAAGTGGGAAGGCCTGTGACATGAACGTAACATACCAAAGAAACTAAGGAGAAGTAGCCTAAAAATATTAGCAACTGATTAAAAAGAAAAGGTTCAAACATGATTCGTGTCTGAAATTAAAAAAAAAAAGGCAAATTCATCAATCTCTAGAGACTGAAAGAAATTCACTGACCTCTGCTCTGAGTTTTTATATCTTACTCCTAATTCTGTGAAGCACTGATACAAAGAACACCACCTCAAAATTTGTTTGAAAGTTTTTAATCTCATATTTTTAGCAAACAAAAGCTCATAAAAGAACAACTTCAAAACATGATTCAGAAATCCTTACTCTGGTTTTCTGCTGTGGTGCTGTCATGTCTAGACAAATAATGCTCGTATTACAGAAATTATACTGCACATTTTTGCTTATTATGATCTCAGTTCCTTCTTAATCTGTCAGAAATGACTAAACTGGAACAAAAGTATATACAAGACAGGTAATCAGGCAAAATATACATAGCAAATGTAACACAAAAATCCTGAACTGGACCTAAACTGCTAGTGGGCCCAAACAGGACACAGATAAGTTTTCAGATGGGAGGTAGCAACTACTAGAATAGATAATAAATACAAAACTTTTTCTGCTCTGCTCCTAGATGATGTCCAACAGGCTTGAATAAAACAAAATATGAGCCCTCAACTCAGAGCAGATTTCCACTGCAAAGCAATAATAAACAGCAAGACCAAGCACCTGCTGCTTTCAGCTAAGACTGTTTCAGCTTTCTACTAGAGGAAAGAAAGGTGGGCTCCCATATTTAGTTACCTGGTCCCATTAGTAAGCAATGCTGCTAATTGTCAGGCTGTGCTGATGTTTCTTCTCTGTTCAGATTGGAAGTCAAATATAGAACACCAGATAAGAAATAGGACACACAATTCTGAATTTCAGATAATCCAAATTCTCTCAAATCCAGATGGCATACATCAAAACAGATTTCTTAACTGTTCTGTTCTCTCTCTTTCCTAGTCAGCTTTATCTTCCTCATGATCTTAACCAAAACTGTGGACCACAGGGCGCCCTCTGACATTTCAGGTATGTTTTTCAGAAAATATATATTTAATTCTGCAATCTCTACACACAGTGACGACTACAAGAACAGCATTATGAATTTAAAGCTATTAAGAAATAAAGATACTTTACAAAAGCAAGCATATTTGTACTTATTTTCTTATAAAATAATAACAATAATTTTAAAAGCTTAGCTATGTCTCAAGGTTGTTTGATCCATAAGCTTCAAGGTATGTCCATCTGTGCTACATCTGAACTACTGGTAATGGCTGTCAGTAGTAGCATGTTCAAATGGAGGGGGGGGAAAAAAATCAAACACAAACCAGATTTAGAGGGAAGACTGAAGTAAAAGAAAGCATTATTAAGCTTCCTCAAGCTAAGAACAATGTGTAAGACTCTTGTTTTTATAAAGTTAAACAGGTGATCCATGATTTGTATTATTGTGTAGAATTAAAAATCAAAATACAAAGCTTTGGTTGAATTGCATTCAGTAGATGTTTGCAGCTCTATTGGCCATATTTGAAATCAGTTTACAGATAGCTAGCTTTTGTCAATACAGTTACATAGCCAAAACGTCACCTTAAAGACTCCCCCTGTGCCCCAACTACCAATTATATCAGCACATAGTTCTTTTTCTAGTCATAAGCAAAGCCTCAGTATTCCTATACACAAACTCCTTTTTTTACTGTGGTTCTTGTATTATGCAAATAGCTATATTTTAAAACATTTTACACATTACTTTGACATACTTAAGTTCCAGTCAGAAATAGTATCATCATCATCATCAAGATCATCGTCATCATCATCTTCAATACCATCTTCTTCATGCTGCTGAGCTACCGTCCGTGAACGATGAAAACGAGGTCTTATGTCCTGTTCACTATCTGGAATAGCTTCATCTTCTTCAACATCCCCCTGTCATCAAAATGTTTTATCAGATAAAATAGTGCAACTATATTGCTCAAGAAACTTAAGAATGTAGTGTAAATTTTAGTTCAAGATTTTATAAGCATATAAAAGATTCACTTGTGCTGCCCAGCTAACTAAAAATGCCATCGTTCCTGCATTCTGCTGCAGTATTTACCAGAAAAATGACAGGAAAATAGAGGGAAGAGAGGTAAGCTCACACAAATGCACAAAGTATCCTTCTTGTTAAGAAAATTACTCTTGATGGGAAGGAATTAGAAGGAAGAGGAGATAAGAGAAATTCTAGTACACAGAAACATTCTAAAATGTTGTGATAGAAAAAGCTGTGTAGTTCAAGCTAGAAGGGCATTAAAATTAATTCTAATCTTTTTTTTTTAGGCTGCTTTGTTGCATTAATTCATGGGTAAAAGTATCCCAGCTCTGCCAAAATTGGGTGGGAGGGGACAGGGGCAAAGCAGGAAAGCCAACAGATTATTTTTCAACAAACATGGCAGCAGTCACATTTAGTTTTTGGAACAGCACACCTTGCCCCAGAAAGCTAAATCTCCATTGAACAAATTGCAGACCAGACCTGGCCTATCAGCTCAATCATTCTGATTTACAAGTCAGAAGCTAAACAGATATTCTGAGTATAAAAGAAGTCAATGCTTACCTTCAACAGAATAATATCGATCTCTGAATATTTCATGCCATTTACCAGAACAGGTATCAGTCTACAAAGAAATATTAATACATGTCAAGAAGGAAGACCCAGGTAATTACAGGTCTGTCAGTCTCACTTCAGTGCCTGGTAAAATTATGGAGAAGGTCATTCTGGGAGTTATTGAAAAACACTCAAGAGACAATGCAGTTATTGGTCATAGCCAGCACGGGTTCACAAGGGGAAAGTCCTGCTTAACTAACTTAATGTCCTTTTATGACAAGGTCACCCATCTAGTTGGCCAAGGGAAGCCAGTAGATGTGGGAATTTTTTGGATTTTAGCAAAGCGTTTGATACTGTCTGTCACAGTATCCTTCTGGACAAGATGTCCAGCATACAGCTAGACAAGTCCATAATACGTTGGGTGAGCAATTGGCTGACAGGTTGGTCTCAAAGAGTTATAGTAAATGGGGTCTCATCAGGCTGGCGGCCAGTCACCAGTGGGGTTCCTCAGGGCTCAATTTTAGGGCCAGTGCTCTTTAATGTTTTAATAAATGATCTGGATGCAGGAATCGAATGTACATTAAGTAAGTTTGCCGACGATACTAAACTAGGAGGAACTGTGGCCTCCCTCGAGGGTAGAGAGGCCTTACAGAGAGATCTGGATAGACTAGACAGCTGGACAATCACCAACCGTATGAAGTCTTTTAATAAGAGCAAGTGCTGAATTCTGCACCTGAGATTGGGGCAATCCTGGGTATATGTACAAATTGGGGGACGATAGTCTGGAGAGCAGCCCCATGGAAAGAGCTCTGGGGGTTTGGGTTGATGGCAAGTTGAATATGAGTCAACAGTGTGCCCTGGCAGCCAAAAGGGCCAACCGTGTCCTGGGGTGCACCAAGCACAGCATCGCTAGCCAGTTGAGGGGGTGATTGTCCCGCTCTACACCGCACTGGTGCGGTCCCACCTTGAGTATTGCGTGCAGTTTTGGGTGCCTCAATATAAGAAGGACATCAAACGATTAGAGTGTGTCCAGAGGAGGGAGACCAAGATGGTGAAAGGTCTCGAGGGCAAGACTTATGAGGAGCAGCTGAGGTCACTTGGCTTGTTCAGCTCGGAGAAGAGAAGGATGAGGGGTGCCCTCATGGCAGTCTGCACCTTCCCCAAGGGGGGCAGTGGAGGGGGAGGTGCTGATCTCCTCTCTCTGGTGACCAGCGACAGGACACGAGGAAATGGAATGAAGCTGCATTAGGGGAAGTTCAGATTGGACATCTCAGTTCTTCACTGAGGGGGCGGTCGATCGCTGGAACAGGCTCCCCAGGGAAGTGGTCACGGCACCAAGCCTGTCAGAGTTCAAAGAGCATCTGGACGATGCTCTTAGTCATATGATTTAGTTTTAGGTAGTCCTGCGAGGAGCAGGGAGGTGGACTCAATGATCTTTATGGGTCCCTTCCAACTTGAGATATTCTGTTCTATGATTCTATGAAATAAGTTTCACTGGTATCAAAACTGAAATTTAATGAAATGATGGAAGGTACCTCAAATGTGCAAACATGATCCTTATGGGTCCCTTCCAACTTGAGATATTCTATGATTCTATGTCAAAATAACAGATATATAAAGCAAGCTGATTTTCAGTCACCAGGGACATAATTTTGGTTGTAACCACCCCCCCCAACATCAAAATCAAACAAAAACACCCCAAACAAAAACAGCCTGATAACAAAAGCTAGTACCTTAATCATACACCATTTCATGAGGTTCATCAATACTTTGTAATCTGAAAAAGTGTTAATTTCTAACTAGAGGTAGCCAGATGGCACAACCAAGTTTTACACTTTAAAAACAGGATATTCTTCCACATGATGAAATTTATTCTGAAGCACCTTTCAGAAGTTAAATCTAAAGCTTTTCAGTAAGAATTCAAACTCCCCAAAAATGCTTGATAAACAAGTTAAGTTGGGTCTCACAAATAGTATTTGTCACTTCATTTACCTGTGGCTGAAGACTCTACCTCACTACTCCTAAGGATGGAAGTCCAACTACATTAAGCCCTCCTATCATTCTGTGATTATTTCAAGTATCACCCCTTAAGACAAGTCCCCAACATTGCAGAGATCTCGACATTAGTCAAGTCAGTAGTCTATATTAGAACTTTACTTAGTTATCAAACTGGTTATAGCTATGGGACTCCAACGGTACTGATGTATGGCAAAAAAAAAAAAAAAGTACTAGGGGAAAAAAGTCAAATGAAGAAAATGCTTCACATAAAAACACATTCACTACATTCACTACAAAAATAAATACATAAAAATAAAAAGATGTATTACAAGCCAAATCAATCCAATACTGAAATCACCATGGACTGACCCAGCACCCGTGACAGACTCAATCCCTGTATATTCTTCAGCTGAGTACTGTTTCTGAAGATACTCAGGCCGGCAATAATATTCACACATCTCAATGGCATGTTACCTTCTGAATTTTTAATGAGAATAATAAGTATTCAGATTAACACCCATTCATTGGCATTTCTGCAGCATACTTCATGAAGTATGCAGGAGCTATATATTTTATAAGAAAGCCTACAGGAGCAAAATGGAATAATATTAAACAAACAGGTTTTTAAAAGATCTTCTCCCACTTAATCTAATATAAAAAAAATTAAGATTATCATTAAGTATTGGCAAATTATTATAACTCCCTAGTCAAAAAGGACTCACCAACAAACAAGTTGCTTTCATCAAATATGACATTGAAAGTTGAGAGATATGTAATGTTACTCTTATCTGTTTTTCTAGAAATTTAAGAGCTTCTTAAAAAAACACAACAACCGAGGATGAAGGTGTTGCAATGTCAGTGTTCATGTAGGCAAGAAGAGGTTTAAGTTTTATACTGATAAGGTGACCAGTATCAATATGTGTGTTGGGAAGGGGGTAGGTAGAACCAAGAACTGTGCTATCATTCTTTTGAGCTATAAGAGTAGGAGTTCAGTAAAAACATTGTAAAACTTAAAAAACTTTTCTCATAACATTGGTTCTCCTGTTTTTAACGCCTATTCCTGTACTGCTACAGTAGGTGTTTTAATCTCAATTCTCTGCTTTCTAATTGCTTATTAGAACTGAACTTTCGACAGCACCCCCCTTTTTCTTTTTTTCTTTTTTTTTTAATTGCTTTACATCTAAAACGGTCATTTCTGCTGAAAAGAATGCATCCCTTCTCTCAACATCTTGACTGGAAGAACAGAATCACAGACAGAACTGCTCTAGTATTTTCAAAAACCATCCATGCATATGTCAAAATCAGAGTCTCCATTTACTGGGAACACTGAATAATTTGTTTCCTATTGCAAAAGTCTTCAGATTACTCTGGAAAAAAGTTATGAGCACTGCTGCAGACATGCAGATATTTAAATCTCAAACATGGATATTCATTCCTGTTCAATCAAGGATCTATGTTTTAAGGCTTAGGATAACTTTTTGAAACTTAAAAAAGAGTTTTTGAAACTTAAAACACTAATGTCAGTCTGAATTAGTATGAAGAAACACATTATACATGCTTTCTTCAACTTTAAATTGCAGTGGCAATTGATATGAAATTGATTCCTAAATCTACACAATCTCATCATTTTGTTATGTTCTTCATAAAGATGGGGAACCCTTGGCATGACTATGTACATAGAAGCATTGCACAGAGGTGCCCACAATAGCAGTTGTCAAGACGACGTGTTCATGGTACACCAGATATTACAGGTAATGTCACATGGAGATGTTTGTTTAAGCTTAAGTGCACAGTAGTATACCTTTGCATCCATCTGATGCTTAACAGGCTGTTAAGCTTGAGGTACCAGTGATACAGTTTAGGCTGCTTCTGGAGCTGAGCCTGAAATCCTCAGAAGTCTATTCAGTGATGTCTGTGCTACAGCCATTTTTAATATGCACAAGAACTAGCTACAGGAAACTCCTTCTAAGCATACAGCAAGCTAGATACAGTCAACTGAACAAGTCAACTGAAGCTTAAAGATGACTATTTCAAAATAACTAGGAATTGTAATTCCTAATACTTACTTAGTAAGATGTCGACATAATACATCTTTACAAATTGGCTGTTCAGCCAAAGTCAGCCAGAACTCGCAAGCCTCCAAAGCCACATTTTCATCTTGGTCCTGGGTCCTCTGAAGCATATACTACACAATATAAAAAAAGTTACTTGTATAAGATATGTTTTAAGTGCCCAGAAGAAGCTATCAACATTGCAAAGCATCTTTGCAAAACCAGACTATGCTACCAGAGTAATTTTGTTTCTTTGGGGCGAGGGGAAGAAACAGATATAAGAGACTACTTAAGGCTATGGTGAGAATAAGACAAGAGACATATTTCTTAATGCTAAATGATTCAGATTTTAAGTTTCTTCACTGCTTAAGTGAGAACATTATTACCAATAAACTACAGACAGAGACCCAAGATAAACAGCAGTTTCCTGAGAATAGTTGTGTTATTTTCTTTTTTAAATTATTATTTTACCACACACACACCCCTTTGCCCTTTTGAATAAAGAGGTACAACTATACACTTAGTAAGATGGAAATACTTTTTATATCCAGTACCATAAAAAAGCTTCCCTTTCAAATCTTGATTACCTGACAGGATGCAATTAAGTAGAACCCATAACTGGGGGGGGAGGAAGTCTCCCTTTTTTCTAGCATGAATGGTAATTGAGAGATTCAGTGCCAAATCTTGCTTTTAAAACTTAATCCCATTAAACAAAAAAAAACCACAAACCCAAAACAAACAATCAAATACCTGTATAAACAGAAAGCCTAAGTATACCTTGGCTACATCAGTTTCTTATACACAACTGCCAAAAAAAATTTAGGGAAGATGCTTGCAACTTACAAAATAGTAATTTTTGCATTCTTCCATGCCAGCCCTTATTTCTGAAACAGATGGTTCTTCCACTCATTTTAGAAGCCTCATGGAAGTCCATGCAGCTACCTTTCCTCGCACATGGATTTAAAACAAGCAAAGGAAATCCTTCTTCAGAATACCATTTTATGTTCAAAATTAAATAGAATGGGGTGACCTATATTATCCTTATGCATTTCAGGGATGCAAGATTTGCCATGAACACACCCCTTCCTACACAACTGCACTAAATTGCAAGTGTTTCCTAAAGGGTCACTACTGTGATTAAGAACTCACAGTAACAGAAATACTGCTCTATTCTGAGTTGTCAACAGATTACACCTTGGAAAAGTTGAAAAAAATGTCCTACCCATTGCAAGCAAGGCTTCATTAATGCACCTGAAGTGATTTGGCACTTTTCCCCCAGAGGGCTTGAAAATCCACTATTTTGTTGTATCCAGTTATTTGTCACAAAGACAAAAACAGAATGACAAAAAGTAATCTCTGTTTGAAGGTGCTCCTCACACTGTTATTTCTTCTTTAAGCATGTATTATCATATATGCTCCATGAAGTTAGGTAACAGTAGATTGAAAAGGCTACTTACACTCAGGGGTATAAGATAGCCATATACACAGACTGGAAATCATAGAATAGTTTGGGTTGGAATGGACCTTAAAGATCATCCAGTGCCACCCCCTGCCCTGGGCAGGGCCACCTCCCCCCAGCCCAGGTTGCTCCAAGCCCCGTCCAACCTGGCCTTGAACACCTCCAGGGATGGGGCAGCCACAGCTTCTCGGGGCAACCTGCCCCAGGGGCTCACCACCCGCACAGTGAAAGATTTCTTCCTAATAGCTATTCTAAATCTCCCCTCTTCCAGTTTGAAGCCATTACCCCTCATCCTATCGCTATGCTCCTTGATAAAGAGTCCCTCCCCAGCTTTCCTGTAGGCCCCCATAGTAAGAACAGTAACAAAGTGTGGGAAGAGTATTTGAAGGCTTTTCAAAAGCATAGAAAGGTTACTCAGAACTGGTCTGTGTACTCTGTAACAAAGTGTTGTGTTAGTCTTGTTATGTCAAACCATCAAGAAGAGACCAGCGTGATGTACAAAGCATTGAGAACACATCCGTTGAGCAGTAAGACATCTTTATCTGAAGAAATCAACAGGATGCACACAATCTTATGACTTCAGCAACAAGTTGATTTCCTGTGTTACAACTTTATAACATCAATACACTATTCATTTGTTACAACTAATCTCATTATGCATTGTATAATAAAAAGTTAGGACTTCTATTGAGAAAGTTCTTCGGAGCCATGGGTTTGGCTAAATATGCTCTATGAACATACAAGTGCAATCTAATAACTGAAATCTGTTTGGTCAGTCTACTCCTGACATATCCTGTTGTCATGTTCTCTGACAGAGGAAGGAGAAAAGAAAACAAAACCACACCACAAAAAAATACGCATCTGCTTCTGCTCACCTGGATGCACATGATCAAAAAACCCACTGAGATCCAAACTCAACCATTCCTGTATGCTCCAGGAACTTGGCAATAATCACAGAACCACAGAATGGTAGGGGTTGGAAGGGACCTTTGAAGATCATCTACTCCAACCCCCCTGCCAGAGCAGGGGCACCTCCAGCAGTGGCACAGGACAGCGTCCAGGCGGGTTTGGAATGTCTCCAGAGTGGGAGACTCCCCCACCTCTCTGGGCAGCCTGTGCCACTGCTCTGCCACCCTCACAGGAAAGAAGCTTTTCCTCATGTTGAGATGGATTTTCCCGTGTTCCAGTTTGTGCCCATTACCCCTTGTCCTGTCGCTGGGCACCACTGAAAAGAGTCTGGCGCCATCCTCTTGCCACCTGCCCTTTAGATATTGATAAGCATTGATGAGATCCCCTCTCAGCCTTCTCTTCTCTTCCATACCACGACCCATGCCCGCGCTATAAGAGGAGCTAGCTGGGGAGGGGGGGCGCAGTTGCCACTTGGGGGTGGGCTGCGGTCCAGTCGGTGTGCTGCATGGCAGTATTGCGTCTTTATATCCCTTTATCAGTGTTATTGTTTGTTGGTTTTTTTCCATCTTCCCTTTTAGTTGCACTATTTCAAACCACGAGTTTTGCTTTTTTCTGTCGATTTTTCCCACGGCTGTGGGAGTTGAGCGAGTGCCTGCGTGGTTCTTTGTTGCTGGCTGAGGCCAAACCACAACAATAGCCCTCCACTGGACTCTCTCCAGTAGTTCCTTGTCTTTCTTGAACCGGGGAGCCCAGAAATGGACACAATATTCCAGATGTGGCCTCACCAGGGCAGAGTAGAGGGGGAGGATACCACCAGGGCACGTTGCTGGCTCATAGTCCTTGTTGTCCACCAGGACTCCCAGGTCCCTTTCCACAGAGCTGCTCTCCACAGCCTTCTGGTGTGTCAGCCACTCCTCCCAGTTTTGTGTCATCAGCAAACTTGCTGATGGTACACTCTGTCCCCTCATCCAGGTCATTGATGAATATATTGAACAGGACTGGACCCAGTACTGACCCCCGGGGAACACCGCTAGTTACAGGCCTCCAACTAGACTCTGCACCGCTAACCACAACCCTCTGAGCTCTATCTGTCAGCCAGTTCTCAATCCACCTCACTGTCCATTCACCTAACCCACACTTCCTAAGCTTGCCTGTGAGGATGTTATGGGAGACAGTGTCGAAAGCCTTGCCGAAATCAAGGTAGACAACATCCACTGCCCTCCCCTCATCCACCCAGCCAGCCATGCCATCATAGAAGGCCATCAGATTGGTCAAGCATGTTTTCCCCTACGGTGAATCCATGTTGACCACTCCCAGTAAAGAGAAAGAAGAGAAAGTTAATACTAAACCTGTCTGCTTCAAAAGCATGATGCTGGCCAAGACCTTCTGTCTTAGAATCGCTACTGGATTGTTAATATTCTTAACTACTTTAAAAGCAATTCTCCATAAGCATAAAAAACCCATCACATGGATACAAGTTTCTCTTTTTTTAAGACTTCCTTCAGTTAGAGCAGCCACCATCAGCAGCATTCAACTTTGAGGTATTCAAGCTTCAAAGGGACAAAACCAGACTTATTTGGGTGTTGAACAATAGTCAGTTCTGGGATATTGCATTTGCACATACCAATATGTATATAGAACTGAGGAAATCAGTAACAGTACACAGTAGTCCCAAAACTGGGGAAAAAAAGTCTAAACTTTGTTATAGAACAAAAATTCACTACTACTGAAAATAAAACCCAAAACCCAATAAAACAAAAGAAAAAAAAATACCACCACACCTCAAGTACCAACAATCCCTACTTGTCCTGTGTTACAGGAGAACGTCTGCCAGGGTTGGTGTCATGGAATTCCAGATAACACATAGGAAGACTAGACAGCAGGCCAGGTCTGTCACAGGTCACCTCAGTTTTATGCCTCTCTAATGCATTTGTCCAGGAGCAAAAAAACCTTAACACCTTCTTCAAGTTGTCTGGACCTAGCCCTTATGGAATTTGACACTGGGTTATGGCCCACTTGTTCACATGAAATCTGCATGAGAAACATACTGATCTTCACTATATTCCTAGTCTAGCGAGTAGTGTATGTAAAGGCTACCTAGAAACTGCCAGTATTTCCCAGAAACATAGAAATTACAATTGAAACAGTTGAGCAGACAAAAATCAGCTGGTAGGCAAGCCTGCACTAATCTAGGATGATAAAGAAACTATCGAATGACACTAACCTCTACAACTGAATTCAATGGCAGGCAGCTTTGTTAGTAGCTCTAAGAGCATCTCAGCAATACAAAATAACATTCCTTATCCTTGTGATCAAAAGATCCAAAAGAGGCGACAGCTTCAACATGTAAACTGTAGCAGTATCAGCACTAGAACTAAGATTTTTAACATGATCTTCTTGCTTGTGTTCAGGCAATGCCTGGCTGCTCCATGGTATAGCTGATTTTGCCATTTCAGGATCAATGAACTTAATGAAGAATGAACAACTGCCATATGCATTGTCTGACAAATACAACATGAAGTTGGCAATTAACTAAAAAGAAAACTTTCACAACCTCAATCTTGAAGGAAAACAAAGAGTAGGCAAGCGCAAGAGTAACATACCTGTTCTGATGAATGTTTTTAATTTGTTATTATTATAATATTAAAAATATTGTTATTATTACAAGGCCAATGGGATGAGGTTCAAGAAGGCTCAGTACTGGGTCCTGCACTTGGGTCACACCAACCCCATGCAGCACTACAGGCTTGGGGAAGAGTGGCTGGAAAGCTGCCCGGCAGAACAGGACCTGGGGATGCTAGTCGACAGCCGGCTGAACATGAGCCAGAACTGTGCCCAGGTGGCCAAGAAGGCCAACGGCATCCTGGCCTGTATCAGGAATAGTGTGGCCAGCAGGACTAGGGAAGTGATTGTCCCCCTGTACTCGGCACTGGTGAGGCCCCACCTTGAGTACTGTGTTCAATTTTGGGCCCCTCACTACAAGAAAGACATAGAGGCACTGGAGCGTGTCCAGAGAAGGGCAACGGAGCTGGTGAGGGGTCTGGAAGCACACGTCTCATGAGGAGCGGCTGAGGGCCCTGGGGGTGTTCAGCCTGGAGAAAAGGAGGCTGAGGGGAGACCTTCTCACTCTCTACAGCTCCCTGAAAGGAGGGGGTAGTGAG
>NW_009648897.1:18164-23708 GCF_000708025.1 Charadrius vociferus
AAACTGTATATAAGGGACAGTAGAATGTCAATAAAGTGGCTTCTGTATGATTCACATTGGATCGTGTGAAGTCCAGTTTCTCTCCTCAGTCAAGCACTGGCACAGGCTGCCCAGGGCAGTGGTGGAGTCGCCATCCCTGGAGGTATTTAACAGACGGGTAGATGTGGTGCTGAGGGACGTGGGTTGGTGGTGGGTTTGGCAGTGTTAGGTTAACGGTTGGACTCAATGATCTTAAAGGTCCCCTCCAACCTAGACAATTCTATGATTCTATTTCTGCAACTCCAAATATGTTTCAGCATGCAATCTGGGAAATGAGACTCACCTCAACTATACTAATCATATGAGGAAGCAGGCGATCCATTCGAACTTCCAGCAACATTACCAGAGCACGGCACACGTTTTTGCGTACTTCAGGCTCCTCATCAGTAGCCAGTGCAAAAAGATTCTGTTGGAAAGTAATACCAGTTGAAAAGCCTCAATTCATCTAGTTCAACTTGTATTTAAATTGACATTACTCACAAACTGAAGTATGTAAACATGTACTTCTGTACCCTCCCACCCCACACCTCAGAATACCATATTATTTCTTAAAGACATACCATTTAGCAAATGAACACTTCAGACTCTCAATGTGTATTGTTACCCAGTGTTTCGGTCATGTGTACATTAGACACAAGGACATTATTTCCTGAATTTTTTTTTTTTCCCCGTAATCATTAATGAAGTTCTGAAGCTAGAAAACTCCTTCAATACATAACAGCAGGAAATAAAATACTTTAGATAACCCAAAATATCACCCTTCTAATCCACATTCAGTAGTAGTATTTAGAGACCCATCATTCAGACTCAGTGACGTGATGATCCCCGTACTTAACTCTCTCAATCACAGGTAAAATGACAGACTGCTGCCAGTACCTTTACGCAACAAGAGTTTCCTCTATTTATGAAAAGGAAGCATCTTTCAAAATACTTTTTCTTGGGCTGGGAGAGTGCTTAGACTAATCTGAGCATAAGCATACAGAATGAACTTCAATCCATGGGGACTGAAGCTAAGAATAGGAAGCCAGTAATGTGGAGCTTGGGGGTAGTAGTGGTTGTAAAACATTATTCGAAGCTCTTATTAAATCAGATATGTAATTTGACTTAACCCCCCCAACCAAGAACGCACACTCACCTCAATAAAAGAATCTATGTGCAACATAAGAGCTTGAGTTCTGCTGATGATAAATTGATTGACACATGCAACAGCATGAGACCTACAAATGGAACAGTTAAAATACACATTTTTCATAACTTAAACATTTTCTAAACTGTACATAGGCATCAAAAAATTAGGAAGCAATTCACATTGTCCAAGCATCTTCTAGAGGCAAGAGGGAACAAATCTACACATCTATATTGTTACCAAAAAAATTACACATTTTTAAGTACCACCTTATACTCCAATATATTTAATAAATAATTTAAAATAAAGTATTCAGTAAATAAAAGCCAAAGCAGGATGACTATACCTGGCACATTTGTTCTGAACAGTATGTAAGCATGTTCTTTTTCAGTATATTATGATTACTGATCTTCTTCGATATTAACAATTCCATACAAGTCAACATGGTGAAATTTTAGCACGCCCTTCTTCATTGCTAAATATCCAACTGCCTTTACAATATGTTTAGTATTTAATGAGACCAATATGCATCAGTAATACATCTGGAGCTTAGAACAAATACATACTTGCATTAGGATACATACTAAAACTCTTGTGGTAGAACCATGCTAAAAGGCAGGGGGGTTGGAACTCGATGATCTTTAAGGTCCCTTCCAACCCAAACCATTCTATGATTCTATAAAAAGTGAAAAATTGATTCTTCTACCTCATGCAAAGTCATTACTTACAAGTCTTTCATTCTCAGAGATACAAAAGCCAAATTACGAAAGTAAAGGCACAAGACAAAGCTACCTTTAAAAGCCTTTGAAGATCCACCCAAGTGTTTTTACTAACATAACCCCAAACGTCTAGTCTGTTCAGATATTTCTTGGAAGACAGTCTCATAAAACAGTGTTCAAAAGTTGTAATTTGACAGATTTAAATATAAAGTATTTTACTGACGTTATTGATATTCTTCATACTTCAGCAATATGTAGTGATACCAGGCTGTAGGTCAGCAGGTGATCTGCTTTGAAGTTGAAACTGGTTTAACTATCTCAAAGCTACAAAGATCACAGTATACAAAAAGTGAAAGACTGTTTAATGTGATAAGGAAAAAACGAATTTTTTCTCCATCTTTCTCAGCTCCAATGAAGTATTAAGCTTATCCTTCCACAAGAGCAAGTTCATGCTTTCTTATGTATTCTTCTTAGTGCACATCTATTTTAGGAGAGTTTCTAAATCTGATTTAAATCCTATCATGATCTATTCCTAGTTATACTCTTCCTTTTAGTCTTCATCATCTATTACTGACAGCAATAATTGCCGCCTCCAAGTTGTAGAATCTTTCAATATAATTTTCAAACAGGAGTTCAAAACCACATTTCCTAGAATCACACAGAATGGTTGAGGTTGGAAGGGACCTCTGGAGTTCTTCTTGTCCAATGCCCCTGCTCAAGTAGGGCCACCTAGAGCCGGTTGCACAGGACCACATCCCAGTGGCTTTTGAATACCTCCAAGGATGGGGACTCCATCACCTCTCTAGGCAATCTGTGCCAGCGCTTGATCACCCTCATGGTAAGAAAAAGTGTTTCCTGATGTTAAGGCAGAATGTCCTGTGGTTGAGTTTTTGCCTATTGCCTCTTGTCCGGTCACTAGGCACCGCAGAAAAGAATCACGGGATCATAGAATGGTTTAGGTTGGAAGGGGCCTTTAAAGGCCATCTAGTCCAACCTCCCTGCAGTGAGCAGGGACACCTCCCACCAGCCCAGGTTGCTCAAAGCCCCATCCAACCTGACCTTGAATGTTTCCAGGGATGGGGCATCTCCCACCTCTCTGGGCAACCCGGGCCAGTGTCTCACCACCCTCAGTGTAAAAAATTTCTTCCTTGTTTCTAGTCTGAATCTGCCCTCTTTTAGTTTAAAGCCATTACCCCTTGTCCTATTGCAACAGGCCCTGTCCCATCTTTCTTAGAAGCCCCCTTTAAGTATTGAAAGGCGGCAATAAGGTCTCCCCAGAGCCTTCTCTTCTCCAGGCTGAACAACCCCAACTCTTTCAACCTGTCCTCATAGGAGAGATGCTCAAGACCCTTTATCATAACATTCGTGGCTCTTTGCTAGACTCTCTCCAGTAGCTCTATGTCTCTCTTGTACTGGGGAGCCCAGAACCGGACACAGTATTTCAGGTGTGGCCTCACTTGGAGGATGAGAGGAAGGATCACCTCCCATGCTGGCAACACTCCAGTCCATTCACCACCATTCACCACCTTTGTGGCAAAGGCACATTGCTAGCTCATTTCAGGGTAAAAAGCTACTGGTTTTGTTGATAAATATTAGCAATAACAAGTTAATTCTGGAAGTTTTCTTCTATCCTATACTTCTGCTACTTTGGAGAGTTTAATACTGTATTAAAGTAAAAAGACTTTGAACCCATTTAATTTGATCCAGCTCAAAGATAAAGAGCTTTCTAAGGTTTGGTGCAGTTAAAGCAGAAAAAATATTTTTCTGTAAGAACTCAGAAACTATTATCAGCAAACAATTTTTTACTCTCCCGTTGCTTCATTCATTACAAAATGAATGCAAGACAGTTCTTCCTAATAAGAATATGTAATTTTAACCACAGGACTGAAATTTTCATGATAATATGCAAAATCTTAAAAGAAAAAGTTTGAAAATCAAAGTCAGATTCTAGATTTAGAAGATGTATAAAGAGGTAAGGCTGATATATTAACTAAGCAGATAAGCATGGAAATTACTGATGCATGAAATCTCTGTGCCTTCTCACATGTGCACACACAGGATCATTTAATAAAAAACTAAGCATGTTTTAAACTGATACACAAAATATCAACCTCGCTGCTCATATAAATACATTTTTTACAGGTAATTTTAGTATAACACCTAAACCTACCTTATTTTTGGACTGCTGTGCTTGAAGAACTGCAAGAATTTAGGTATCATGATATTGAGTGGTTGGTCCAATACATCACTATCTAAAATTTCAGCAGAATCTTCACATATCTTCTGAAGAGCGCCAAATGCACCCTGTTTAAATAAATAAATAAATATCTGTTCTTTTACATTTTGAAGCAAGCAACATTTTAGGTTTTGTAAAGAACAGGTAATTTTAGCACAATACCACAGTAAATGTAGCTAATTAACAAAGTAAATGTAGCTAACTAAATATGGAGTTAAAACATCCTTAAAGGCTTTTTATTTAAGCACTTTATATTGACATCTGTAAGCCCTCAAGATGGATGAGTCTATAATAGATAAGTGGTAATTTTAATTTTAGCATTCAATGCTCATTTATTCAATCATATTTTTAAATTTTTTTAAAAAGAAATATCTTACTTGAAAAATAAATGACAAGTTCTAGAAGCATTCAATTTAATTTCATAAACAATTTTATTTCCTTAATGGTTTTTTATAAGGCAAAACAGAACTCTGGACATGATGGTCAAATTGAGTTTCATTTTCAAGTTTGGGGTTTTTTTTCTTTTTCTTAAGAAACACTAAAGCACTACATAACTGCATAACATCTTGGACAACTGTCATATCTCTACAGGATTATTTTATACAAAATGCTTCACACACTTATGGAGAAAGCATCAAATAATAAAAATTGTGTTATCACAGATTTTATTTTTTTTTAAAAAAATGAGACAAGACTTTTTTTCTCCTCATAGCTTAAAACAGTTGAGCTGGTATTTATTTATTTATTTTCCTTCATAAACACTGAACAAAAAAAGTTCATTTCACACTAGCCTGATACAGCAGTGACATATCATGTTTCCAGATTAAGTTATAAGAAGAATGAACAACACTACTTTTAATTAAGAGAAAATTCAGGGTCAAATTGATGATGCCTAAAAGATTGTGCATCACA
The DNA here is from genome assembly GCF_000708025.1 of Charadrius vociferus. Classification (NCBI taxonomy): domain Eukaryota; kingdom Metazoa; phylum Chordata; class Aves; order Charadriiformes; family Charadriidae; genus Charadrius; species Charadrius vociferus. The sequence continues at coordinate 23,197 of NW_009648897.1, forward strand.
AAGTGGTAACTTTAGGGCACCTCTCAGCTGAGATCATAGAATGGTTTGGGTTGGAAGGGACCTTAAAGATCATCTCGTTCCACCCCCTGCCCTGGGCATGGCCACCTCCCACCAGCCCAGGTTGCTCCAAGCCCCGTCCAACCTGGCCTTGAACACCTCCAGGGATGGGGCAGCCACAGCTTCTCGGGGCAACCTGCCCCAGGGACTCACCACCCTCAGAGTGAAAAATTCCTTCCTAATACCTCATCTCAATCTCCCCTCTTCCGGTTTAAAACCATTCCCCCTCGTCCCACGGCTCCCCTCCCTCATCCAGAGTCCCTCCCCAGCTCTCCTGGAGCCCCTTTAGGCACTGGAAGGGGCTCTGAGGTCTCCCCTTTTTCGCCTTCTCTTCTCCAGGCTGAACCCCCCAACTCTCCCAGCCTGTCCTCCCAGCAGAGGGACTCCAGCCCTCCCAGCATCTCCGGGGCCTCCTCTGGCCCCGCTCCAACAGCTCCGTGTCCTTCTGCTGTTGG
>NW_009648897.1:24334-28413 GCF_000708025.1 Charadrius vociferus
ATCCTGAATGCAGATCCGGAATCCAGTTCCCATCCGTCACTGAGTCCAGCCTGGGACTGCCCCAGTGCCAGTCAGTGTCGTGATTGTCATCTTGGGAGCTTGATATGGTTTTGTATATATTTCATTATTTTCTTTTCTTTTTATTATTCATATTACATTAAAGCAGTTTGGTTCCTTCTAAACTCATAAGTCTCTTTTTCCCTCCTCTGCTTCTGTCTTGGAAGAGAGGTGGGGGGAGCATTTGTCGGCCCTATCTGGGGTGCCCCACATCCCCAGTAGCCAGGTCAGCTTAAACCATGACAGCTTGGGATTGCCCTGATCCAGGTGCAGGACCTTGCACTTGGCCTTGTTGAACTGCATGAGGTTGGCTTGGGCCCACCTCTCCAGCCTGTCCAGGTCCCTCTGGATGGCATCCCTCCCCTCCAGCGTGTTGACTGCTCCACACAGCTTGGTATCATTGGCAAACTTGCTGAGCATCCCACTGTCCATGTTGCCAATAAAGATGTTAAACAGCACCAGTTCCAGTACCAACCCCTGAGGAACACCACTTGTTCCACTCGAGAAGCTATGACTACCCATCTACAGTCTTATTCTGCTTTTATTCAAAGAAAACAAATTAATTTGAATGAACACTAAGAACATGGAATGCTGGTAGAATAAAAAGTATCAAATTTCAGCCACTGTTCTCTGAAGATATACACATGCATATACACACACACAAAATACTATACATATATATACACAGTATCTATGAAGAGATTATTTAGATGATAATCCGTTTCAAAATAAGTCTCCTTACCTCACATGTATTGTAATCTTCAGAATCCAACAGGCTGCAAAGCTTTGGTAAGAGTTCAGGCCAATTCTGTAATTCCCCTTTTGAAGCAATGGTTGTTATCAGAATGCCTAAGTGAATAAGAGGAATAAAGGAAACAAGATCTCATATATCTTCACAGTTTTCACACAATTTTTTCTCATTTTACTCCTCTCAAAGATCTAAGGAGTTAAGAATTTTTTTGTTTTATTAAGAGTTGGCAAGCATAAAAGAGGAAGTACATATAATTACAAATGGTATTTGAAGGGTTTTGAAATACAAAGGCAGATTGTTCCTTCCTGCTACCTTGAAGGGCACAGATGTGAGAAGTCAAGCACAAAGTAATTCCAGTTAAGGAAATAATGCCCGGACACTTCAGGGCAGGTTCTAAGTTTACTAAAAACTGTAAAAAACTTGACCTCCATTAAACGGAGTATCAACCTCAAGTCACCTTCTCTTTATTATGAAACAAAAGCATGAACATGGGAAGCTGTCATTCAATAAACTTATAACCCAATGGTAAATTAGTGTTCACAACTGTACTATGTTTACACAAAACATTAAGGACACATTCTAAGACTGAGATACCTACTAAGAGCTTACACACTATGGCAGGTCATCCAATCATCAGCTGTAGAGGTTGGCTGATTCAGATCCAGCAAACAGATAGGATGGCCCAAAGAGTCACTAATTCCATTTCCAGCACATACAGAAACCCCAGGAAAAACCAATTAGGTGACAGGAATGGGGAAGGCTGCTTATAAACTAGGACCAACTATGAGTCTATTTTGCCTCAACTAGTAATCTCCCAAGCGACAAGTGATGAAAAAAAGCTTTACTAAGCTTTTTCATTGAGCTAATCACCATTTATTCCATAAAAAATGACATAATGTTAAAATTCTTATTAAACATACAAGAATACAGGACAACATTACAGAGCAAAGGACATTCTGGGCAAGACACAAAGATATTTTGCATTGTGTTTCCTTTGATTCAGTAAGGCCAGAGAACCCAAGAAGAGAAAGGGCAAAAACGAACAGAGGTAAAACACAATTTTACAGCTCCAGAAGTATTTTGTATCCAGTTGTCTTCATAATTGAAACTGAATAGAAAATACTCCCAAAAGCCTATGGAGATCTATGGAATCTTAAAGACTACTTCTCCTGAACATTATGGTCCTGCAAAGAATATCAAATGCATTAATAGAAAAATACATATTTTATTGTTGCTGGATATTAATGATCTGCTTTTTTTTTAAAAAAAAAATTAAACTGAACTTCATAAAAAGAACAAATGAAATTAACATTCTTGCCTCCTAGACAAGGTACTTAAATTGCAAAATTGTCTCCCTGACTTAGATCTGGCACAGGTTTGTAGAATTAACATGTTGAGAAAGAAACTTAAGAATTAAATTCCTGGAACTCCTCTGGACCAACGTGTGAGAGAAGTGATAAGTCTTAAAGGGGTTGGTAGTTTTGAAAAAGAATTGGTTTAAAATCTTTTCAAGATCCTAGAAGTTTTCAGAAGATGACAAATGGTTGGTCTGTACTTGTAATATGTGCAAGCTTTCACAGCTAAAGGAAAGACTATTTGAAAACTACTTTAAGCGCTATTCAAAAAGGCTTATCCTAGACAGCAACAGGATAATCTAGGAGGAAACACTTGCAGATGTGTAGGCAAGAAGCAACTCGAGGCCATCGTCCACTTGCAACAGAGACATGCAGTTCAGACCATACATGTCATTATGAGCTTTCTGTATAGGCCTGCAGAGAAGCCATTTAATGTTGTGCTAGAGGTTCTGAGGTTGTTTTTTTCTAATGATGAAGAGAAACTTTGGTGAGAACAAAAATAAATAAATAAAGATCATAGAATTGTCTAGGTTGGAAGGGACCTTTAAGATCATCGAGTCCAACCATCAACCAAACACTGCCAAGTTACCACTAAACCATGTCCCTCAGCACCACGTCTACATGTCTTTTAAATCCCTCCAGGGATGGGGACTCCACCACTTCCCTGGGCAGCCTGTGCCAGTGGTTGATAACATTTTCCGTGAAGAAATTTTCCCTAATATCCATCCTGAACCTCCCCTGGCATAACTTGAGGCCGTTTCCTCTCATCCTATCACTTGTTACTTGAGAGAAGAGATCGACCCCCCTCACTACCCCCTCCTTTCAGTTAGCTGTAGAGAGCGAGAAGGTCTCCCCTCAGCCTCCTCTTCTCCAGGCTGAACACCCCCAGGGCCCTCAGCTGCTCCTCATAAGACTTGTGCTCCAGACCCCTCACCAGCTTCATTGCCCTTCTCTCAAAACAGTGTCAAAGGCTTTAGTAAAGTCCAGGTAGACAACATCCACAGCCTTTCCCTCATCCACTAAGCGGGTCACCTTGTCATAGGAGGAGATCAGGTTTGTCAAGCAGGACCTGCCTTTCATGACCCCATGCTGACTGGGCCTGATCACAGAATCACAGAATCACAGAATGGTTAGGGTTGGAAGGGACCTCTGGAGATCATCTAGTCCAACCCCCCTGCCAGAGCAGGGTCACCTACAGCAGGTTGCACAGGACAGCGTCCAGGCGGGTTTTGAATGTCTCCAGAGTGGGAGACTCCACCACCTCTCTGGGCAGCCTGTTCCAGTGCTCCACTACCCTCAAAGTAAAGAAGTTCCTTCTCATGTTAAGATGGAACTTCCTATGTTCAAGTTTATGCCCATTACCCCTCGTCCTATCACTGGGCACCACTGAAAAAAGACTGCTCCCATCCCCCTGGCATCCTCCCATTAAGTATTTGTAAGTATTAATAAGATCCCCCCTCGATCTTCTTTTCTCTAGACTAAAGAGACCCAAGTCCCTAAGCCTTTCTCCATAGGAGAGATGTTCCAATCCCCTAATCATCTTCGTTGCCCTTTGCTGGACCCTCTCCAGCAAAGGACAGTTCCCTGTCCTTCTTGAACTGGGGAGCCCAGAACTGGATGCAGTACTCCAGACGCGGCCTCACCAGGGCAGAGTAGAGGGGGAGGATGACCTCCCTCGACCTGCTGGCCACACTCTTCTTGATGCACCCCAGGATGCCATTCGCCTTCTTGGCCGCCAGGGCACATTGCTGGCTCATGGTCATCCTGTTGTCCACCAGGACTCCCAGGTCCCTCTCCACAGAGCTGCTCTCCAAGAGGTCAGCCCCCAACCTGTACTGGTGCATGGGGTTATTCCTCCCCAGATGCAGCACCCTACACTTGCCCTTGTTGAATTTCATCAGGTTTCTCTCTGCCCA
>NW_009648898.1:0-3223 GCF_000708025.1 Charadrius vociferus
CTGCCTGCTGCTAAGCCTACAGCACCACAAAAAGATCTAATTATTTTCACTGCCTGTTAATGCTAGATATTGATTTGTATCTATCGATGCTGTTTGTAAATCTGTAAGTTATGGGATGTTATTTGGATGTAATAAGGCATTTGTCAGCTAACCGAGCCTGCAGTCTTGCTACGTATCTGGATGTGAAACTTTCAGATACAAATCAGGCCTAAAAAAGTGAAATGATGATGGAATCAGTTGAACAGGTCCTTTTTTGAATAGGCACTTTTAGGAAACTAATGAAGTCTTTCAAGATACAGAATAACAAAAAAATTTTTATCGCCATGTTGATAAAGAAGCATTTTGTAGAAAGGAACTATTGTGTTTAAGTTTGACAGGATTGGATGTCTTTGAAGGTCATTTATTACTGGAAGGACTATGCCCCTCTTCTAGCATGTGTGTATATCTAAATAGTATGTATACATATGTGTGCATATATATTCTACACATACAGTCTATATATGGCAGTGTGTTTATCCCAGCTGAACTGTTGTTTGTCCACAGGCTCTTGTGATAGCTGGGATCTCCCTTCAGACCGCTAATTTATATGGCTACATCCACTGCAAGTTAGGGGGACAAAAAAGCATCAACAGAGCAACTTCATGGTTTTTTGTCACAGCAGATGTTCCCAAGAGTAAGTATGGAGTCGCTCTGTCAGCTACAGCCCCTGAAGCATCGCATGCTGACCTGCCCCATGCTGTTGGTTTTGGCTCTTCCCAGGTCTCAGTTCCTAAAATAACTCCTGGCAGGTCTACCTTCATTCTCCAATAAGCCTTGGAGGGGCTGTACCCCAAGTTCCTTTGCTCTGTGTCCAGAAGCCTGCAGAAGCTTTGCAACTGAGCCACTTCCAAGTCCCGTGAAGAATGTCACCCAAGTTAAATCCTCAGAGGGGTTACAATGCCTCTGCCTGGGCATGGCTGGGAGAGCGATCTTCAGCCCTTGAGCTTCCACCTGCCTCTGCCCTGCCTTTTATTAAAAAGACTCCTACATAGGAGGTGATGCTGACACCCACGCTTCCTCTGCTCATTCCACAGGACAGACAAGGAGAATGTCAGAAGAGCACACTGAAGAACATGGGAAGACAGGCACGAGATAAATAAGGAACAACAAAAAGGATGAGCAGTAAAAATACTCATTTATGAAAGCTGTTCTTCAGAAGAAGGTATTTTAGTAAAGCTCTTCTAGAATTACACCTGTACAAAATAGTAATGATTTTATGTCATTTGTGTTTTGAGACTTCAGAGTCTGAAAAGTTTCCAGTCTTCATTACTTAAGTTTCACCGAAAAGCAGTTTGTATAGGCACAAACCCAATGCTTACGGTTTATACACAGCGTAAGTCATTAAGGGAAAAAAAATAATCTGTCAACTAGCCTGAAACGGTCGGATTATCTTGACCAAGAATTTGAATGTGTTTTAAACATTTGTTTAATTTTTGAGCTACAATAAACAAAGTCAAACTGCCTTTCCTTCCTGTACACAATACTGATTTCTCAAAGCTTTGATTCCTCAATAAAGAAACATGAATTACAATCACAAAAAGCCTCTTAAAGATACCAAATATTTATTTTTCAAGTGTTCAGGCTCAGGGTTGAGTATAAGAAAGTACAAAAATCCTGCAGCAGTTTCACACATGCTGATGTGATGTTTATGCTGATGACTGTAATAAAAAAAATACTGTACTTGTGCTATAATTAACTTGCCTAAACTCCGAGTAGAAGAAAGTACAAAAGTCCTGCAGCAGTTTCACACAGTACTTGTGTGGAGCAGTCAGTTACGTATAAACAGTTAAAATGTTAATCTTATGCTGATGACTGTAATAACAAAAATACTGTATTTGTGCTATAATTAACTTGCCTAAACTCTACTAGTTTTTGGTTTGTTTTTTTTTTTTTATAATTGGCATCAGTCTTAAAATCAGGAGACAATACAACACTGAATTTTACTCCTTTTCCACCAAAAGGAAAGATGCTGAAATTATGTTATTCAGTAAGAGAGCGTGGGCATGACAATTCCTCCTAGTGCAGAAGGCAGACCAAAGCCTACCCTGTGTGTGCAGCAGACACATCAGACACAGCGTCCCAGTGTCATCAAAGCATATTTTATATTCAACTTTCTAAATAAAATCTTGTATACACGTCTGCAAACACCAACTTCATATGCAAGTTATCAGTACCATAGCAGCGGATGCAGATTGCGCCTACGTCACACAGATGAAGACTCAGTTTTATGGCTTTCTAGCATGCTTTGATACCACCTGTGAACTACAAGAATGACGAACTAAGGAAAAAAAAATAAGGCAAAAACATTTATATTAAGAATTTATTTGCAATATACAAAAAGAATACATTCTTTCTATTAAATCAAGGCATAAGTTACTCTTCTATAATTAAACATGAGCTACATTTTTATTCCATTCATAGATTAGATAATCTTTTCTTCATGAAAATGGTGTTGATCACAGTATTCCTGAATTCCTGCAAAGACAGGGAAAAAAGGAATATAAATATTTCAGTTGCCCATCAGGAGTTAGTTGGTGCTGCATCACTCTGCCCCTATTGCTACAAATATCACAAGTTGGGCATTTATCACAGTGAAAATGGCTTTAGGAATTTCCCAGCTGTTTACAGTTTTAAACTGCACATCACTGGCTCTTTAGGTAGTTTTTGTAAGGGTTTTTGGTGCAATTACAATTAGAAGTGGAAATCAGCCAGCTGTATCACACTCAGCTATGGTGAGCAGCCCTCAACAGGCCTGCTTGAGAATCTTGGAGCTTTTCTGGGAGAGCAAGTACACACACGTCTTTTCTGAAAACTAATGACTAAAACCAAACATTGAAACCAGTTATTAAACACAACTTTGTTGTTGCTTTAAAAGCCTGTCATAACTGATGCCCAGAAATGAACATAGTATTTACATCTGTTACTTTCATAATTGCTATGCACATCTACTGTTTTTATTATTTGTGGCAGAATAATGTAACTCTGTTTGGCACCTTTACGTATCACAGAAGTACTCAGAAATGAGAGGATTCATTTGCACAGCAACTTTCAGACTTACTTTGAATGATATTCCTGTAAGACAATGTAGCTGGAGACTCAGGTGCTTCAGACAGGAAAGACCGGCCTTTGTCACAACTTTTTCCTTGAAGGACAGGGCAAAAGATGAAAGCAAAGCAGCAGGGAA
>NW_009648898.1:3234-7603 GCF_000708025.1 Charadrius vociferus
CTTTATCCACCTCCCAGTTAGACCTTTCCAAAGAGCCACTCGCACCTATTGCTTTTAAGAAGTCCTTATGTCAGTAAGATACCCCGAACTACAGCTTAGAGTTTTACAAAGGAATACCGTCAGCAGAAACCTTCAGTTATTATTTTGGAAGTACTGATCCATTCCTTGATGTTATTAAATCGAGTATTAATTATTAATACCTAGTGAGTGGGCAAGGAACAAAGCCTTCTCACTACCCACAACAGAATTTGGGTGGTGCCAGTAACAGTGAAGTGAAAGCACTAGTTTCAATGCTTAACGCTCACAAGATATTGCTCTTCGTAGTGGTTATGCTTTTATTCAGCCTGCACTTCCAGGTGATTACACCGAAGAGAAAGACATGTTGTGCTTCAAATATGATTATACAGCTGAAAAGATGCATAATCTCATCTTAATCAAGATTAAGTTTCAGGCTAAGGAAGTTATCCTAGCACTTCCCTCTTTTCGCTCCATGCTACGTCACACTTCCAGTAACTTCTGATTAAAAAAAATGTTCAGTGTAAAGTGGATATTTACCTAAGAGACAAAATGTTTAATATTCTAATTTATCAGTGTCCAAGTCAGGGTTTTCCAGTAATAACATCAGCACAGGAAGAAAAGTTTGTTTTAAACGTAGTGCAATACAGTAACTTTACCTATCTGAGGATCTAGAGGCACTTTACCCAGGAGGGAAACATTTAAGTTCTGGCACATCTTCTCTGCACCTCCAGTAGTCGGGGGAAAAATCTGAGATTCATTCTGGGACAACGTAAAAATTAGAGTTAAAATATTGCAATTCTGAGAACAAGGTATTTTTGGAGCAATGTTTTATATACTAAGAACGTCAACATAAAACATGCTGTAAGATAGAGAGCCTTACCTTACACTTTGGACATATAAAGCCACTCATATTTTCCACAACACCTATGATTGGCAGTTTCACTTTATGGCAGAAGTTGATCTCCTTCCGAACATCCTGCAGCGATACTTCCTATAAAGGTTAGGAAACACTGCTATTTTGACTGCAATATTTTGATGCTGAATCCATTAAAGTTACATCCTTAGAACTACTTTAAAGAAAGTTCATAAGTTATTGCTCCTGTCTTCATATTTTGAGGAACATAAGCCTGTGGTAGGTGCTCTAGCAACAATTCTACGAGTAGCAATAGAACAGGTACAGCAGTTCTAGCCCACTGAATGTGGTTCTGTTTTGAAATCTGACTTGACTCTAGTAAAGATTCAGCCATATTTATGTTTTATCTCCTACTAATCTCCTGTCTTTAGTTCTTTAAACGTAACTTTTTCCACATTTTCAGTTTACAGAAGACCCTTGGCATTCTCAATAGAGTAGGCAAGGACAAGAACCATCAGCCTTACACTTGTTACCTCTTTTCAAATTGAATTTCAAATACGTTATCATCCCCTCAGACTTTTCTCATATATGCCTGCCCTCAGTCAGTTCTCCTGTTCCCTTCTCCCCTCACCACCTCTCCGATACCACCCTCACCGCTTCACTTCCTTTACATTTTGTTCTTTCAGCTGTTGTGGAAATATCCGGTGTCTTTTGCTAGTTTGACCTCCTGCTCCTTTCCAAACCAGGCTTTAAAACCTATGTTTGAATTTGACATTTTTTGAGTTTCAGCTCTCCAGGGGCTGGTTTTTCTTTTAAAAATGCACACCACAAAGTTGCCTACTGGAGGAAACAGGCTACTTCACGTGGTGTCAAACAGGGCACACCTGATCGCTTAGAAACCAAACTTCTTACCAACTTCTGAACATTAAGCTGTTGTTGAGTAAATTACGAATTCAGAATCTGGAAGAAGGAAGTGAAATACTTCCCTTTACCAGACAGGTCGTGACAGCTTTTGATTGTGAACGGCTCAGTGGTTTGGTGACCCACTCAGATCCCTGGCTCCACTGAGACACGCATCTAACTCGCAAACCAGCCAGCTGTCAGCACAAAACAAGGAAGTCAACTCCCTTAGCTTCTGTACCGTCGTTTCTCTGAAGTTAAACAGAGACTCTAAACCAAGGACTGGCTTTAACTGCCACGCTGCTTCTATCAATGGAAATTCCGTTCTCACACCTGAGGCGTGGTGATTATAACAGCACCGTCTATGTGTGTTGCACCGAGATACTGCACAATAGATAAGTGTTCATCTGATGTTCCTGGAGGTGTATCTACAATCAGGTAGTCGATTTCACCCCAGTCCACGTCACGAAGAAATTGTTTGATCAACCCTAAAAGAAAGGGTAAGAATGTGGAAGAGGGAAAAAAATACCTCCCTGTATTTCAAATTTTAGGGTCTACTTGAAATTTTATAGTCTAGGTATGCAGATCCTCCTGACTTGTCAACTTAAGTACAGAAATGCTTATTTTGCCAAGGCTTAAAAAAAACCAAAACCAACAATACAGCATCTAAACTTCTAAATTCATCAAATGAACATGTTCAACTAAAGAAAATAAATAACTATTCACTCATTTTTTCCTATAGCTTACTATACTATATTTACATTATTAATTAAACAAGCTCATAATACTAAATCTTTCAAACACATCAATTCTTGAAAACACTTGATACATACCATTTTTTTTTGGTCCTCTCCAGATGACAGCATCATCAGGACTACTAAGCAAGAACCCCACGGACATGACACATAAGTTTTCTTCAACATACTAAAAGAGAAGTAGAGAAACTCTAAGTAGAGTATACAGAACAGTAAAGAAAGAGCAGAGAAACCAACTCTAAACCCAGGCTTCATAGAAAAAGCAGTTGGGGAGGCAGAAGACATTAAGAAAATAAAGGCAGAGAACCTTATGCTTCTCTTGTCAAAGGGCACTGAAAACTACAATTTTTGTGCAACACTCAGTCACTACATTCACAGACTGAAAAAAATCCAGTTACACTGTGATTTACAGTGGTTTATGGAATCACCAAAGACAGCATAAGGATAAAAGCAGCTTTTCCTCTCAGCATTAAGCTGTCTTTTAACAGTATACACACTACAGGTGATCTTTAGACAACCAACACTGCTGTAAAACTCTCCTTGTGCTTTCTAAAGATTAACGAGGTTCTACTTGGGTGTAAGACACTTTTTGCCTGTCATTGAAAAGGTGACATACTGTACAGCTGCACGATAGCCAAAAATAATGAAATCAAGTAACTTATATTTATGGCCCATAGTATAGTAGGAAAGTAAGTAAACAAGAGATACTTAAAATAATGAACCTAGTTTAGAAACATAGTTGTATTACGATTAACAAAAGAAATTTAACACTCTGATCTATAGAGCCTGTATCCAGGCTCTATAGAATCTGAGTATTTATGTCATTAGAAGAAGAATTGATAGAAGTACCTCGGGCTCCTTACTCACTCGTTTTTCACCTTGGAAGACAGAGCCCAACCCAAACAAACCCAACAAGCTTTCTGAAACAGTTACAGCAGCTTACCACTGGAGACCATCCAGATCCACTCTGGTGAACCTGAAAATGGAAGCGATACATAAAGTTACGTTAGAAATAAATACAGATGTCACATAGAACATGAACGTAAACCAAAACTGGGTGAATAGATATCCTACCTAGAGGTACAACACTGCTTTATTGGAGCAGCTGAGTCAAAAACTGCAGAAGGATCAGATGCCCATTAATAAGTAAATAACTGTGGCACCCTTTTGCAAGAAATTTACTCATGACTTCATATATTAAATATAAATAATCTAGGGCTGATAAAGAGCATCACGCTAATATTACTTAAATTTTAAGCAGTGATGAAAATGTGGCAGACATGCAGCAAAAGCTGGTTTACAGAACTGGTCATCCTGAAAGCAGACACCTCTTTTACAAACTAAATAATGCTGAACTTCTCTATCTCACCTTTATTTGCCATTGCCACACACGTTTCCCAATAAACAGTCCCTTCAGAAGCTTTAAATCCACATAAACCCCAAAATGTTAATAAAAAATTGAGCTGAAATGCTTTAAACAACACGTCCAAGCTTCCACTTACCTGTTCTCCTTCTAGACCCATCATTTTAGGGATTGATGGCCCACAGATATCTATGTCCAGCAGTGCAACCTGGAAAACAAACCAACCATCCCACCCCACTGGAAACAAGCTTGCACAGGACTGTTTCCAGCCTCTAAATCACGCAACGAAAACACTGTCACGCACTTAATGCGGGCCGTAAGCTCAAAGCCTTAACGAGACGGGGAACGCGACCAGTGCAGTCACTCCGCTGCTCGGTTATCCGCGGCGCGCCGCAGGGCCGGAGCCCGGGGGCACGGCACGGCACGGCACGGCCCGCTGCTGCTGCTGCTGCTGCTCCTCCCGCCCGCGACTCCGAGACC
>NW_009648898.1:8256-57941 GCF_000708025.1 Charadrius vociferus
CCCGTAGCCAGCGGGGAGAAGCGGGCGGGTCGGCGGTGGTGAGCTGACTGAGAGTCGTCACGGAGAGCGGCCTGCTCCTACCGCTGCGTCGGCGTTTCCCCCCCGGAACCGCACTGGACAGCAGCAGTTGCCAGCAGCGCCCCAAAACAAAGCCCTGGCGCCGGAGGGGAGCTGGCCCGCCCGCTGGTGGCCCCTTGCCCCGGTCTGCCACTAGAAGGAGACGTTCTCCCACGGTTGAGCCCGCTCACTGCATAGCGCGGCACCGGACGGCTGCCCGGGAAAGCATCACAGGTTAACACACTTTGCTTTTGCGTTTCTGAAGCTTTGTGCCCAGGACATGATGTGTCATTTCAGTAAAATCACGCCATAGCAATTCTGAAGACATTAATTTCTGTACCTTGCTCATAGGTGAGTTCTATTAATTTAATGGGCACATTTGTTTGCAATATTATTCCCCCTGAACTTGGCCGATCAACTTCCAAGCAATCACATAGCCACTCTGTTACACAAAAATTAATGAAATAAATTAATTTTCCAAACCAAGGAAGTCTGCACCTGCTTAACGTGTAATGTTGTTTCTGGCCGCTCATCCCCATCGCCGCTCCCTTTCTGTCTCTCCCGTGACTGCCTGAGCACAGCCTCGTCCTCTCTTCCATTGGTAACACCGCCGGCTAAGGGCTGAATTACAGGCTGCGAACATGGGCGGTTATTGCTTGTACTGCTCACCGCTCCAGCACAAACTGCCGGTACCCCCGACTAGGAGCTGCATGACTAAAACCTGCAATTGTAAAACTGGATCACCTGCAACTGAGAGTCCCCAACAGGGGACACCTTACCAGCGTTCAGCTGAGGACAATTCCTGCCTCAAAAAGCTTCCAGTCTACGTAGAAACGAGCAGTAAATCATGGAACCATATTTGGTCTTATGAGGAGGAAAATGTTTTTCCAAGACAGGTGACAATCTCATCACTTTCCCCTCATTTTCCCATTACCTATGTATAAAGTTCTTGCAATACTGTCCTGATTAAAGCATTGCTGAGTCCCAGCCATCGAAGATGCACCAACCGCCATCTGAACGGCTGTTACACACTTAAAATTTAGGTGTTCAGAAAAAGGCATTTAAGAGCGTAACTGCTTTGCTTTGGAAAAGTGCACACAATACATTCACATCCTTTAAAGAAGTTCTCAGTTTTTCTCCCAGATATAACAGGTTTCAGCCTTGAAACAACAGTCCCTTGTGTCATAGCTACTTCCCGTGAGACAGACTGACTGACTCCTGAGGCAGGGCCCGTGAATTCTAGTTTAAAAGCCACTGATGGTAACTGAAGCTTGAGAGAAAGGCGGGTTGGGGCGGTGGTTTTGGAGGAACGGTAAGGGAACCAGCGTGTTTCCTGCTCGCAAACCTCCTTCTGCTGCTTTGGTTGAGGATGCTGTAAAAAGGGTATGTTTCTGATTTGAGCAGTTGGGAGTCTCAAGTATTCCCATCTTTCACTGATTAGTCCCCAAACTTGATTGTTCTAACATACAAGTGTCTAAGTTACTATTTAAGGAGGTCTCATCTTGGAAACACAGTATGTAGAAAAGAGTATCTGGTAATATTTGGAAAGGTACTAGCACATCCTGGTGTTAAATCTGTCTTTTTGAGAGAAAAATACTGTAAAGTTATCTTCTTATGAACACTCTCCACTTTAAGAACCACAAGCTTTTCAGAAACGGCACTCTGGGAAAAAAAACCAAAACAACCAAACCCTTCTGAATAACTATGTACAAAAAAAACCCTAGAAAAAAATATCTTAAAATACATTTAGCTCAGGTATTTGAGGAGTTTGGCCTCTGCTTTTCGGTGATTAATAAATAGGCTATGACCTGTTTTCCGTTTCAAGTATATTTACCTCAGGTAAATGCTCGTCACCGCTTCATACTTGTACAACTTCTGTACTTAACTGCTCTGTAATTACCTTCTATGGGAAACTAATGCAAAAAATGTTATGTGGAAGTGGATCCAAATGTTTAAGCAAATTCAAATGTCTGGGGTGGGAGGAACTGGCCCTGTAAGATGTATCTGAGAATTTTATACTCTACCTTCCCTATGAAAAATTTGGCTGTGTTTTAGACTGCAGCTCAGTACAGCACTTTAGGTCTGTGTTTCCTTTCAGACATACGGATTCAATTCACTGATGTCAGCAGGACTTTCAACATTTGAAACTGAAGGACGTGTTCAAATATTTTTCTTTTGGGGCCAACAGATCATTTCCTGTTCCTGAGGTTATATAGAACATTCCCCACAAAAAGCACCAAAAAGCAAAAGTAAATCCCCTCCTCAGCAGCCCCCGTCCTCTGAGCCAGCGTGGGCTCTTCTTGCAGGGGCATCTGGGCAAAAAATAGGCTGTAGGTAGCGCGGGAGTCAGACTGAACTTGGCGGTGAACTCCGGCAGCACTCTTGCAATCTCTCACGCTCAGGAATAACTTTACCCTCCTGGGCAGCTGCTGAGAGTTAGTTCCACCAGTTATTGCAAGAGGAAAGTTTTTTGTGTGCGTGCACATTTGCAGTATCAATCTTACCCCGCTGAGACACCCCAGCCTGCTGTCTGTCCACCGCGGGTGGCTCCACTGCCTGCCCCTCACCTCCCTACTGCTGGCACTTACATTTGTGTATGTTAAACATTAGGAGAAGATAAAGTTAACTTACAATGACCATTTATTTAAAATTACCTCTACTGTTTTTAGCTGGTGTGTAATGTCACGCTAGCTTTCTGAGACAAGACGTTGCATGTAATGCACATATATACATATATATTTTATTTCTCCAAGTTGAAAAAAGGTTAACAAGCTGTTGCATAGTTGTATGTCTGGAGAAGAAGAAATGATGGCAATTGTCTTGCATTCAGCCTAGAAGAAATTTGTGCTGATTTAAGGACTCTTTGGATAGTGAAATAAAGTGCCTAATTACAAATGATTATTTATGTTCAAAATTCTTGGCACAGAAGATGGGTCACAATGCAATTTTAGAGCACTGGATTTCAGAAAGAGTTTTTTTGCCAGAGAGGCCAGAAGGCTGAAAGATAAAATTCGAAAAGTAAGTTATCTGAGAAGTTACTCAACATTTTAAACTGCAGAAAAATCATCATCAGAGGAAAGTCTCTCCCATCTTTTGTATTTTTTACGAAGATGAATACAGTTGAAGGGAAGAGCAAAGCCCAAGATAGTTATGCTCTTTTTTTTGTCCATTTGGACCAAACCATCTGCAGAGATCCCTAGACAATTGTAAGAGGTGACTCCCAGAGTCTGTGTTTCAGTTCAGAAGGATTGTCCCCACTGCTGCATTTCCCTGTAGTCACCAACTGATATATGGGAACCACTCTGATGTAAAGCATTTATTTTGTTCCACTCAAGGTAAGCTCACTGAAGGCCAACCGACACGCCCATCCAGAGCGAGCCTTTGGCAAATCCCTCTGCACTATAAGCTGACAGTCTCACGCCGTGTCTAGGTCCCAACGCACACAGCGCTGCTCTGTGGGGGAAAGCACTGCTTCTTTCTGGGAAAAACAACCTGCCCCAGGACAGGCGGTACGAATGGAGCCCCCCCGGCGCACCGGGACCCAGGTGGGTCCCAGCCTGCTGACAAGATGGAACAGCCCTCGGAGCTCTGTGACACCTGTGCCGTGTCACAAAGCGCTGCGCAGCCCGGAGAAGGCTGGCGGAGGCGCCGGGGTGCTCAGAGCGGCTGCAGCTGCTGGACAGCCTGGGGGCAGCTGCCTGAGCCCAGCGCAGGATGGAGTTTCTGGGGACCACGCAGCTAGCCAGTTACTGCGGCAGAAAGAAGAGCTGCCAGTTCCCGGATCTAGTTCCCACTAGCACCACCAAGGACACCTATCAGCCCTACTGCCTACCAGGCTACCGCTACCTCAGCTCCTGGAGGCCCGGTCTGCTTCACAAAGTGGTTCTGGACCCTGCCGGCTCTGACAAGCAATTTAATCCCAGTGGGCGGCCGCCCACTGTTCTGCCAGGGTTACGCTCTAGCCTGCACGCCCGCTACAGCCCTCGTGACTGGCACCATGCGAACATGGTTCAGTTAAAAGGGGCTGAAGCCTCCAGGTACTGCTCAGGTAGACTGAATGCTGATTCAATGAGACTGATGCAAAATAAGGATCAACTGACTTATCAGATGCAAGAAGACAGTAGAAGAAATCTGGGAGAGAGGATTTCCAACATTGATTTCTGGAGATCCGAGCTCATCTATGAGCTAGAGTGTCTGCTGAAAGAGACCCAAGCCTTGGAAACAGCAAAGCAGCGGCTTGAACGTGCTGCAGATGAAATGCAAGGACCACTGAAGGTAGGTTTGATACAGTGACTTATTTCATGACTGTACTGTGGAATGATTAAAAAAAATGGCTTTATCTCTGTTGAATACTAGTATGACTTTTACTGTTGTCATCAAGACGCATCTTGGTGAAACATTACCCTCAGTAAGAAGGAAACCTGGCCACCATGGGTTTTACACACAAAAGTCAAGAAAGCAACCTATCAACACACTTCTATATGCCTTCCTTTTCCTTCCTTTCTGCCCGAGGCTCCAGGAGACGGAGGCTCCCTCAGGCACTGCCCGGGCAGCTCAGTACATCACAGGAGAGCAGAAGATGGCCCTCTAAGCTGCAATATCCCCATGTTCTTATCTAGTTCTGAATTTTCTGCTATTGCTTGCTGAAAATAATATTTTCATTTAGGATGGCATATAATTTTGAAGTTCTCCAGAATCTTAAATGCAAATTAATTGCAACAGAAAAAGCAACAGTAATGTAAGTCAATGAATGATGCTAGCAAAAACTCAAAACGCGCAAAAGCTACAGTCACAGCTGTCTCATAAACATCTGGAGTATTGCTGATGGAAGCTATGTCTATCAGAGATGTTTCTAGGCAAGTACAAATAGAAACCCAAAATTCAGTGTTCAGTAATGACTTTTTTAGTTGTCTGTATCTGTACTGATTCAGAGTGGCAGGCTGAGGATGCTTTCTATTCAGGGACCATATTCTGCCGAAAGGCTTGGTGCCAGCTAATGCTGTTTCATTTATTAGCATGGTTCTAAACAAGTGGATGAGACATTACGAGTAAAGTTAACCTGCTGGGGCAGGTTCACTGAATTCCCTCTTCAATGACTGTAGTTATGCAGTCATTCTCTTGTATAGGTACAAAACTTGCAAACTTTGGCACTGGGTAAGGGAGGATGAGGGGAGATGAGATTAAAGGATTTTGCTACGGATGAGTGTAGAACACCACAGGTGCTTTAATCCACCCAATTTACAACAAAGCTTGGGCACGTCGACATGCAGGCCTTGCTGCACAGTACTAAGCAGCTAATCAAATGGCAGGTAATGTATTAACAGGTAAGTAGGAGTAAACCACTAAGATGGATCAGTTGAGCGCAGTGAAGTCACCTATTTTGTTCCACCCTCAACAGGTGGTCATTACTTGATGTGTCAGCTCAGTCAGAACCTTCAGCAAGGTTCAAGGTTTCACTCCACAATGCAGTACCGAGCCTGTTACAAATGTCCCTCGGTTTGCTTGCAGATAGCCCTAGAATGCTTGTACCTCCGGGAGATGCGGAAGGGCATAGACTTAGTTCATGATGATGTGGAAAAGAACCTCATAAAGGTAAGATCAGACTTACTAGATTATTTTTCAAACTGTGGGAATAACTAAAATACAACTAAATGCTTACCAGGGTAAAAGCATTGCAGTAATTTCCTCCTTTTGTTCACTTGGACGGCTGAGGGGGGAAAGGGGAAGAAACTAGGTAAAGCTAAATATATTGGGAATGGTTCATGTTCTATTCATCCTTCCTGGAGCGAGAGGAGCCCAGCATCCTTGTCAGGTCTTGTCCAGTTCTATCTTCTCTGATCCTATAAAACGATGTAGAAACATTTCTTAAGATGTTTTTCTGGGCCATGATCTATAGAATCCTAGAATTTCTTAGGGCTTACAATATAAAATGCTGGTTTACTGCCTTGCTATATATATAGTGTTACTGAACAAAGAAAATGAGATGGATAGTAATGATTGCTAAATCTTTTAAATAAAAAAATAACCAAGTAACATTTTGCTAATGTATTTGAAAGAAGTTATATTGGATGCGTATGAGAACAAAAATACTAGAAAAGAACATTATGGGACAATGGCATTGCTTCAAGCACTTTTCTGTATTAATAGATTCCAGAAGGATGTGCAGACCACTTGGATAACCAAGATGCTCGTTCAGAGCCTATAGCCTGCAACTTGAAGTTTTAGAGTTTTAATGAAGAATCAAGGAGCTAATATATATTAGCTTAAGTATTTCAGCACTTAATTTAGCATGAGAATTCAGGGTAGGATGAAATACTGCTAAATGTTGCACATGAACAGATGAAAACATTTATTTTTTCAAAATGAAAAATAAAGACTATTTGCCTGATCCTCCAAGCACTGCTCTGACTAGGGAGCAAGCTAGATAGTGACAATAAAGGACAACAAAAACTCATTTTTTAATAACCAGAAAGCCAGCTATAAAGTTGCTGTCACTCCTACGCATACTGTACGAGTACAGAGACAAAGCCCGTATTTTTAAATTTGGATCATCTTAATGACTTCCAAATAAATTAAAACACTTTATTCGCTGTTTCAAAACTCACAAAAGTGTACACACAACTTAGGTAAGAGCTTATGTTGGGCTAAACCAGAGTTTTTGAAAAAGAAAGAGGCTGGAACACCATAACGTTGTTTGAGGGACTGTAATTACTGTGTTTGCATAGTTTTCAGTGTGGTTGGTTTGAGTATTTTTTATTTACTTTAAGCTGAGTGGAACCTGGCTTTGAATTTCTTTGACTAATATTTATAGTTTCGAAGAGTATTACAATATGCTTCCTTAGGGAGCCTGTTTCTGAAATCAGACATTTTTAACCTACTCCACTGTTCACAAAATATGCGTATTGTTCTAGAAAAATGTAGAAGTCATTAGAGAGGGTAGTTTAATGGACTAAGGTTTATGTTTCAAGTATCTTCATTATACTTAAGACAATCAAAATTTGACTTTATTAGAATAACTCCATCCAATAAAATGTGCTATCATGTTTGATATAATATAAAAAGTAATACAAAACCAAGTCAAAAGATACAACTTTGTAGCACTGAGAAAGAGAGGGACCAAAACACACCCAATGAGGAGAGGCTGAGAGATCTGGAGTTGCTCAACCTGGAGAAGAGAAGGCTCCGGGGAGACCTTATCGTGGCCTTTCAGTACCTAAAGGGGGCCTACAGGGAAGAGAGGGACAAACTTTTCAGCAGGGCCTGTTGCAAAAGGACAAGGGGTAACGGCTGTAAACTAAAAGCGGGGAGATTTAGACTAGCTATAAGGAAGAGATATGTTTTATGCTGAGGGTGGTGAAACACTGGAACAGCTTTCCTAGAGAAGTTGTGTATGTCCCATCCCTGGAAACATTCCAGGTCAGGTTGGACAGGGCTCTGGGCAACCTGATGTAGTTGAAGATGTCCCTGCTCATTGCAGGGGAGGTTGACTAGATGACCTTTAAAGGTCCCTTCCAACCCAAACTATTCTGTGATTCTTGACCTACATTGCGTTTGAGGTATGCGAGAAGGCTGCGACATCTAGAATGCAGAGTAAGAAGGGTAAATACACTGAAACAAAGGAAGTTTGATGAAAGCACTGACACTGTATATTTTCCACTGTAGGAGGTTGATGTATTCAAGGACTGTCAAGAAATATTGACAAAACTTGCGCAGAAAATCAATCAACAGTTGGGGTAAGACTTTATATTTAATTCCTGTTTTAAAAATAGGAAAGCTGAATTCAGCATTAGCTAGTATCTAAAGACAGACTGAAAATAGCAAAGGCAAAATTAGAGACTTGGCCTGTTAGATGCTCATTGCCCTCCACTTCTAATTTATACCACTGATAGAATTTGCATGTTAAACTGCAGAACAGCAATACTTACCATTTAAAGATGACTGTGACTAAATTTTTAAAGTAATGTTTAATCTGAAATCTTTCATTAAAATTAGGGACATAAAAATTATAGCTTAGTTCTGCCAATGTTACTATGTGGCACACTGGAGTGAAGTTTTTAATTACAAAACTAAATTCAAAGGAAATTCATTATTGATAAAAGAAACATGAATCTAAGCACATCATAAGGTATGTGATGAGTTATGGAATAGACTTAAATTATTGTATATATTGCATATTTGTATATATTTTTGTTATGGGAGGCTTTGGAATTTATTTTATTTATTTGAGAGTACACAAATACCCTGGTAAATGCACATTATATTTGTCTTATTTAATTAGGTAAAACTATTCTGAATACAGTGTTCTGCTAACTACACAGAACTGGTACACATTTTAAAAGTCATGTTTATATGACATGCCATGATTCTCAAAAGAAACAGTTCAAGTACTCACACATGAGGAAGATAAAATCGTACAGTTCTTGATTATCACATTATAGGAGAAAAAGACATAAGTAGATTTTATAAAAAATTGCTGTTGTTAATGGCACTCAGCACTCACATGAGTCAGGTTAGATGCATCTCTGCAGTTCATTCCACTACTGTAATATATTGGGTATATGATCAGATGAAAGCTAAGTTCTTATTTGGTGGCACGAACTCTGTGTAGCTCGTCAGGCTGGCATTTCTGGTTACCTTCGATTCAGTTCTGTCACCACATCAGGCAGACTAATAGTAATGCCAGTTGACAAGTGCATCACAGGAACAGCAATATTGGCAAAAAAGTGTCACTATGTCTGCTGTCTTCCTGGTGAACTGGAAAGCAAAACTTTGATTCTTTCTTCGTCCATATTACTCCCATTCTAGTCCAAAGTCTGCCAGCCTTCCCCCCTTTTGGAAGAGCCAAAGGAGATTAAGTTACTCCAAAAATTCCTTGTGGCTAAGAAAGCAGAGATGGAGTGACACGTTTCCCTCCTCGTGATCAACATGAGCAGAAACACTTAAACAGATTTTCCAGTGATGTACAATTTGAATTACACTAAGTGAATTTGTCGCCCAAATCGGGAGAGATGGGAAACCACAGCTCTGGTCTGCCCTTTTCTTTCTCACTTACAGCTTTGCTGCCATGAAAGTTATCACTGAAAATCTCTTCCCTTTTGCTCTGGGGCTTTCCTTCATGCCACACAACAACTACCTGTTGTTTTTCACCCTTGTGGCCATCTTTCATCAAAATGACAAACATTATTAAATGCAGTGAGTTAAATGCAATTCTTTGAGGAGCACTCACTAGAGGCTAAAAGGGACAAATGGTACAGGAGCTCCCTCTAGATAAATTGCAGCACCAAGCATTTTCAAGCCACTGCAAATTCCAATAAACTATAAAATGAAGCATTGTAGGAAGCTAATGAAAACAATTAGCTATTTAGCGTAACAGCATTAAAGATGGTTTAAATTAAGTTAAGTCTTTCCTCTTCACAGCATCAACAGAGATGCCCAGCATGCCCTGGAACAGGATCTTTCTGACAAAAACTCAGCCTGTTTTATTGATGAGAAGTGCTTTAACCTGAAGAACACATCAAACAGCATCAACTTTTACCATGGAGTGGAGAAAGCAGATGGGACGTGAGTATGAGTGGCTATTGTAGCCTTCTCTTTCCATGTTCCCTGCTGTAAGTAAAAGCCTGATTACAGCACAAGTCCAAGCCTTATCTTTGAGAAGTGATACAGAAAGAAGCGGCTTCTCTCTATGGCCCTGTCTTTGCTTGGTGTGAAACGCCCTCCATCATCCTCAATGATTCCCGTTGTTGCAGGCCAGGGAGAAGCTGGCAGTCTGCAGCACCCACAGCACTGATGTGCAGTGAGCTGTGTTTTTCAGTGGGACGACTGTTTAAGCTGTGTCGCAGGGGACTCCATGCCCTCAAACTCCTTTGTGCAGGTGTCTCCCTCTGGTTTTGATTTATACTTTTCTGTGGCCTTCAGGTTTCAAAACCACATCCAATCAAATAACAATTCAGCTAAGGTGTACAGTTAAGTGCAATGTGGTAAATAGCATGCAAGTGTACACCGTGGACTAGATATATTTGCTGTAAGAATAGCTTGGGTTATTAGGAAATTAGGCCATCAAGCTACACAGAGATACGTATTAAACAGGATGATCAAAAAGATTTGGCACAGCTTTAGCCTTGAAGACTGAACTAAAATTACTGAACTAAAATGTCCCAATTGTACACAGTTTTAAAAATGTTTACTAGTAGTGGTCTCATCAAGACCTGCATCCAATCCAAAAGCAATAGTAGAATAAAAGCGGCTTGCAATAGAGGGCAGTGTTTTTGTGCTAATGACTTGTTAGTTCCCTTATCACTCTTTAACATAGCAATATTTGAATGGTGAATGTACTCCACAATCTCAAATGATAACGACTCTGTCTTGATGAAAGGAGAAAAGAAAAAAATCAGTATTATTTGTTTACTTATGTTCTGCTTTTCATTAAAAGATCACCTCATTCACTACTGAAATGAGGGCATATCCGAAGGAAACTTGGCAAGCATTCTGCTGACTGTAGTAACACTACCTACTTTTAGGATTAGCAATGAATAAAGTTATTCTTGTCAGCTCTAGCAAAAAGCAGATTCATGGGCATAGTTTTACAGCCTTTTTCCTTTCTCACCAACTATTATCCAAAGAAATGCCATTTTTCATTTCCATTTTCCTGAAACCATTTGGCAGACTGAGACATACCTGCAGCACTCAGGAAAAGAGCAGGTGTTTTCTGCCTTAACAGAGCCAGCCGGATAAGTTACAGTCTGAAAAAGCAATGTAAAAGAACAGAGTGAGTACTAAGTATTTCAGATAGTCAAGATGGAAACCTACTTGGAAATTTAATTTTCTGATGAGAATATGAATACAATCATCAGACCACAGATGGAAAAAAAACCCCAAACCCAATACCCTGCAAAAAGTACACTGAGATTGTCTGGATCAGTGGCTGTAAGCTATGTCAGCTCGGGTTTGGTACGCTGATTTATGTACTTTACTACGGTATCACGTTGGTTACCTGAAACTGCCTAAATAAATGTGTGCCACTAAGGAATTCCAAATTGTTTAGGAAGATCAGTACTTCAGTTTGGAGAGAGAGGAATACCCTATGAAAAACTGGAAAAAAGGCCCCTGAGAAAACAAGCACTGACAAAATTAACTTTTTATTTTTGCACCCCTTAATATTTATTATCAGTCTTCAATTAAAATCTAAAGTAAATGTGAAACGCAATAAGTAGTGACCTTTCCCTGCAGAGTTTAACATACAGGCAAAATTCTGAGAAGGAAGTTTCGTGTGGACAATGAAGTCTAAATGCAGACAGAAGTTTGTCTCACTGTTTCTGTTCGGCAAGTACAAGATCTGTACCTTTCATAAAATATGCTAAAGATTTCTGGGTGAAAGGAGCGGTGAGTTAGTAGGCTAAGCAATGCATTAAAGTAGGTGGTGACTTTAGCTCCAAAGAGAGTAGCTTATGCATCAGTTTTCAAGCGGGGGGCTCTTTAGAGCCCTGCAGATTCCCAGTTTGGAAAGACTTGAGTGTGGGATTTATGTCCATAATTATGTTAATTATGATTATGAAGGCCATCTGTGAAGCCTGGACACAAACCCGAAGATCCCAAAGTTTGTTTCCATGCTGGACATTGCAGCAGGAACATTCATGGGTGGTATTTTTCAGTGTAGGAGCCCTATATTCAGTCTTTCTCTGTATATTCATAGGCATTTCCATAGCAGAGCCATTTCTGCTTGTCTCATAGATAGTACTAAATTTAACTGTAACAGTGGTGTAAGTTAAAGCAGAGAGGATGGAGATATTTATCTGAATGACTCAGGACAGTGTTGGGGCTGGGAGAGAAATTCCAGTTCTCCTTACTCCTAGGTCAGTGCCTTGTCCATTTTCCTGCTATCATTCCTTCTGATGGTGAAGGCTACTGGGATATCAGAGCCACATGCTTCATTATACAGGTCATGCATATCTCATGAGGTAGGGCTGCTCTGATAGCAGACCAGAGCTGTCTGAAGAGCCGTGTAACAATCCCTTCCTCATTGGGTTTCCTGCTTATTTTTCCTAAACTAGGTTGGGCGCTTATGGTCTCTGGTGGTTGGTGACACATGACTGTTTCCCCAGGATGAAGATTTGGGTTCACAAAAGTAGATGGTATTTGAATCTAATTTAATGGTGTGCAATGTACAGGAGGATCACGCTAAATAATCTAATAGTCCACTAAGGCCATAAGCACTCTGAACCTTGGCACAGAGAAATGTGTTGAATTTCAGCTGAGATGACAGCAGCAGGTATGAACTCAGACCATCACCTAGTCTGTTAAAGACAAGAAGAAGGTGTGTTGCTGACATTCATACCTGATCCTGAAAAATTATTTTAAAGCATTAGTAAACAAAAAGTATGCAAGAAAAGGTCATTCTTTATACAGCAAAACATAAACTTACTCTGGACTTAATGCAAGGGCCACCAAGACCTTTAGTTAGCAGCCACACAATATTCAGGCGAACCATAGAAATTCTGTTGAAGCAACAGCTCTCCAAAATCTTCACTTGCTGTTGCCAAATCTCTGGTTTATAGAGGAAAAAAAAGGAAAAAGAAGCGGGCATGAAATCAACAGAATCATCTGATTTATGTGATCACACAGCTTGCACAGTTCAATGGATGAACACTTAATCTCAGTGCAATTCATTGTAATTATCACTTAACAGAAAATAGCTCACCTAAGCTTTTATCTTTTGTTTTCTCTTTATTTTAAATTCCTCACTAGTGTTTCAATTCCTGCAACGTGGGCTAAATTCAGTGAAGACAATATCAGGTGCTCTCAACATGCAAGGGCCAACTCTGCCAAGCTCCGAGAGGATGCCGAGGTTAGGCTGGAGAGCTCATCTGAGGAGACGTGGAATCATTTCATCAGTACCAACTTGGCCTTTAATAATCGTATTGCTGAAGTAGCTGATGCAAAGAACAAACTCCAAGCACAACTGGCCAAGGTAAGATTCACTGAGAGCTGGCAGCTGCACGTTATCTTAGTTGTACCTGAAAGGCATATAAATCTTTTCCAGTGTTTACATCCTTCCCAAATAAGCCCCTCCTCAAAAGATATACCTGTATTACCTGTCCTCAAATGGGGCATTTGAATGACACAAGGCCTGAGAACACCTCACTCAAAGACAGGCAGACTTTCAAGATGACAAGGTTTTACGAGGAACCGTGCGACATCTGTCCATAATCATACACTGGTTCCATTCCTTCGCAACTTACATGCTAAAAGTGGGGAAAGATATCTTAGACAGTATTTTTTTCTATTTTACATTTATTGATGATATTCCCTGGCCATTTCCTGATACAGAAGTAGTACAGGAATCACGTTTGGTTTTTTTTAAACAGTGAACTAACTTTGAAAAGCGTGCAAATAAAAAGGCCCACAGACAGCAGTACATTTAGCTGTTTTAGAGGAAGGAGAAGACTTAAGTTTTTGCACTTTCATTTTGCCAGCAGCAAAGCAAAGGAAGAGCCCTAAATTAACTAAAATTTAAAAGTCTTTACATACAGAATGTCATTAGTCTACCTTTGACACCCAAGTTCCAGGTTTTCCTCTCCTATTTGATAAATACATTTCCACATCTTTAACCTGAGTTTTGGCCTGGCTGTGGTTGGAGACAGCCTGGTATTTTGGAGCAGGTCAGACAGTGAACTTTTCAAACATTTGTTCTGCCTTTGTCTTCATCCTATACAAAGCAGAAATGGCACAGAAGGTATCTGCATTACCTTTCCAGTAAGTTTTCACTGACGTGTTGGAAGTGTTTTAGTTGAATTTTGAAACATGTATTCTGAAGTTAACAAGAGGAGCTACCTTTGTACTGACAGATAAAATCTTGTTAAGCTGGCAAGACTCCCCGTGTTACTTTCATGACTTCAGTCAGAGTTCAGTAAGTTCTTCCATTAAGACTGTCTCTTATAGAGGAGCCTCATGTTCAGTCATTTGTTTCAATGCACATTTGGAAACAATAGAGTTTTCCTGCCATTCTATTTGCCATAAGTAGTTTATGATGTTTTCAGTTTATTTTTAGGGACTCTTAGGAAAGGGCAAACTAACCAGCTAAATATGTGTTAAATCACAGCACATAAATTAATGTTTTCTTCCCCCTCTTCCCCGCTTATAAGGCATGAAAAATGTTGAATGTAGTTTTGCGTGTGTTTTTGATTGTGTATGATCTAGCCAACTATAGCACTTTATGCCTGAATTGGCCATCCATCTAAGCGTCTCACAGGATTTAGTCTACAAACATTTGCTTTACGTTTTCCATTGACCTTTTCTAATGCTTTTAAACGCCCCTTTTAGAAAAGAATTTATAGCTTAAGGTAGCACACAGTGCACATACAGGATCACAAAGTGCATTGTAAGATATCAACATACGAGCAAGGATTTTGTCACGGAGTCCAGCTGATACTATGACATAACTGCTGACAACTGATATATAACGCAAAAAAAATTTATTTATGTCCCTATACTGTTACACCATCAAATAGCTATAATATTCTCTCTGCAGAAACTTGAATAATTATATTTGTATAAAGACTAATTAGTTTGCATGGTATACCTGGATAAAAAAAAGTGTCAAGATTGCAGTCTATGAATTAACGCTGCTGTTACTGCTGAGTTACTAGTTAGCTCATATATAGCAGAGATACTCTACTCATCACAAACTCCATAGTAATGTAGTTACATCAGAATAACAAAATGGTAGAGAAGAAGAAAACTGCATTTGCTGGAGAGGAGTAATTCAGGCTGGTCAGTGTTGTCAAAGGAAAGGAAAATACTATAGGTTTACTGAGCAAAAACATGGCTGGTTAAGATGTGGGTGAAGTTATACAGTAGAAGTCCCGTATTAACAGGACTCTCTTGCTCATGACCATCCCTCAAAAGCACAAGGGGAAGGAGAAGACAAGTGAGGGCAGAAGTGAGTAAGCAGTGAGTGCTTATTTAACAGTTATCTATAGGTGAGCATAACAGAGTACGCTTTCTTCTTTCTCACGGCTTGCAGTATAGTCCATAATAATTGGAGGAAAAAAAATTGCTAGGATCTGCTTTAGTAAGACAGCCAATGGCTGTCTCTTAAATTCTGCTGCACTTCTGTTCTGCCATTGGGATGTGATTACAGTCAAATGCAGCTACTACAGTTCCTGTTCCCTTCACATCTAATAGCAATTAGACAATGGGTGCCACAATTTGTTTTTTATGTTTAAAAAAATCAGTCTTTCAAAGGCTGTTTTTGCACTTACTTTTCAAGCAATGAATGCCACTCAGAGACATACTTCTCTCTGCCAAATTATTTTCCTAGCTAAGCAGGCTAGTGCCATAAAATGAGAGGAAAATGAGCATAGAAAAGATTTGCTATCTTGGAACCAGGGAAAGCTATTACTTTAACGAGGTCTGGAGCCCATTTCAGAATGTAAAATACTTTTCTGATTTGTGAAACAGCAAAATCTCTTCCAGACAAAAAAAAATAATCCTATAGGGAACCTCCTGCAACTGTTTGTTTCTAAAATCAGTACCCAGAAAAAGGAAAGAATAAAAAAATACATAAAAGAGTAAACAGTGCGAATATGATGATCTAAAAATGATCCTACATTGAAACGGCACATTTTCTTCTGTTTATATCATTGGCACATAAAAGATTGGCTGGCTAAGATGACAAACCAAATGCCTAATGCCTCACCTTACGATCCACTGCATGCTCTTTAGAAGCACAGAGCACCAGGTGGAACAGTTTGTCTTACACTGTAGATTTCATCTATTGGCCCTGCAAAAATTTAGTTTTCCTTTGCTTTTTGTAAAAACTCGTCTAACTCTTGGATCAGTACACTGTACTAGTGCCTGTCATTATACTGTGGTGGTGAGTACGCTGTGTGCTATGGTTAGCATTTGTTAGCATTAAGTATACATACTTAAAATGTTTCTCCTGGCCTAATTTTTTTTTCATATTGCCTGTATGTATGATGGCTTTATGGCCACGCGTTTACAGTTCTGACTTTCTGTGCAAGAATGTCATTGTTTCAAACTTATTTAGGGAAATCCACTACAAAAAGGAACATGGGCGTTGCTCTGGTAACGGTCTATTGGAAGATTCTTGCATTGCTGTACTCAAATGGTAAAGGGCCTTCCTCTTCCTGCCTTTTCCCCTTGCTTGATGACAGTCTTATATCACATGTGAGATTATCTGAGCAGAGTGCTATTCAGTTATTGCTTGGAAAACAATAAACAGGAATAAAAATACAGGAATGAACAAGATTTAGTTATGAGTTTACCCAGGCAAGCTAAGGAATTCCATGTGCAGTTTGCTGTACCAGTTACTTCTAAAGAGCTGGGATTTTCCCCTTAGTAGGTGTCTGCACATCTTGCATCATAGACCTCCTTTCCTGGGTGCTGTTGTCTGCAGCAGCCCTTGACAGGACTGCTGTTCCAGAGAAGGTTGCTGGGTTGATATTCTAGTTCAACAGTAGTTGATAACGGTTGTGTTATCAAAGGCTCTGTATGAACAATCTACAGCAGTCCTTCCAACGCTTCCTTCTACTCCTAAGTAACACCAAATTTGTATATCTCATATAAACAAAATGTAAAGTAAAAGAGTGATCCATTATTATTCGGTTTAGTTTTAATCTAGGATATTGTCTTTCTTGATATCTAGACAAGTGTGTTCTATATACCAAAAGATACAGAGAATGTATTTATGCAATGAAGGTATCCTGTTTTTACTTCTATCAAGCATTATGCCAGGAGTTTTGCCAAGACCTTCTCCATCAATGACATAATGTCTCCATTTCAAGTTACAAACTGTACAAGTCTCAGAGTAATAACTGCACAGCAGTCCATCTGTTTTTCTAAGCATTTGGTCTGCTTCTAGTACTGCTGGTGGACTTGTACCTCAATTTCTAACACATTCCTGCACCATTTACCTTGAGTGACTGAAATACAATTGAATAGTAGACTCCAAGAGTTTTCCTGTTGTAACTGGTTGAGGTTCTGTCATAGTTATTAACCTAGGTTCACACTATGGATTGTTCACACATCGTATTTAGAAGCACGTGAACAAAATGCAGTCTTCAGAAAAGGACTTCAGCTAGTTTGCCTTAACTATACATACTTTCCAATCCAGGTAAGCCAAAAGATACACCTAAGAACTTTTCCTGGGAGGTGTTTAAAAAACAGATTTTTGCTCCTTAAATAACTTTCTCAAACCCCAACACTCAAACTGCTTTGCCTCTTTTCACGTCTAAAACAGTCCAAACAAGACCAAATGCCTTAATTTTCTAGTCAGACAACACACATGATGAAAACTTTCATGCACTATCATTTTATAATATATATTCACCTGTCCAATCACATCTTTTACTATAAACCTACAACAACTTGCATTTAGTTAGAGGGTGGTTTAGCAACTTACAGATGTCTTGTCTTGGAGCAGATCAGATGTGTTTTTTTCCTTTGTTCTACTTGGAGTTTGGTCTGAATCCCAACACTGGGTAGGCTCCAAATTCAGATCAAGTAACCGAGTCAGCACAAGGGAAGTCTCCAAAGAGCACTGGTTGTCAGTGACTCCCACTTGCTTTTCTGCATTCTCAGTCCAGCTGCCATCTGCTCTCACTGTTACTTCATTGATGTATTCAGGAAATTGTCTGAGTTCACTTCAGATTTTCATTGTCTGCTATTTGGCTTTTCTTGCTTGCTGCTTCTTTTGGGGAAGCTGGCTAGTGAGGCTGACAAACCCCAAGTCTATCAGAAGTCTTGGAAGTGATTTGCATAGAGGATCAGTGAAAAAGGATTAAATTGCTTTTGTATAATTTTGAACAAGCAACTATTGAATACAGAAGGGAAACATTGTGCTTAAAAACCTGTTTTATATGTGTCCCTGTCTAGTTCACTGTAGAGCTTCTATGTAAAACTACTGCCTGCCCACTTTCGCTTGATTTTCTTCTAGAGGACTAAGACAATTTGCCATCTTTACAGTGGCAACCAAACTGAGTAGGTGGGAGCAAGGCTGTGGTATAAAGCATTTCCTACTGCAACTCCAAAGCCCAGAAGTCATCACAGCTGCGAGAATGATTAGAGGAGTAGAAAGCAAGCAATTGATAGAATAAGTTCCTCAACTTCCTCTTTAGCAAGCTGAAAAGGGGTGATATTAGTAGCACTAGATGACATTGCTTTATTTAGCTTATCAAAATAACAGTTGGGGTAGGGACAGAGAACTTGCTAAACCCAGAAATATCTATACAGAAGAAAGAAGAATTGTAATAGAATACTTTTTGCTTGAGCAGACAAAACCAAAAGAAGAATCAGCGACAAGACAAAAGCCAGACAACTCTAGATGGAAAACATAAGCACTTATTTTTCAGAGCAAAGGAATTCATCACTGCAACATCTTACCACAGATTAGCACCAGGAACTCAAAATCAAGATCGCTGTTCTCCCTGAAAGCTCTGATCTCTCTACAGGCACTGGCTTAGAAAGAGGAATTTCTACAGGATAGACTCGCGTGACCTGCAGGCAGTGCAGACTTAGGGCATAACCGGGACTTCTTTCTGACCCTAAGATTGAAAATGACCCATTTCCATTTCTGTCCCAACTGCACAATTCTATGATTAATTTATCTTACTTGATTCTGGGATTAATCTTGGTCATGACAATGCGAAGTTCATCCAGAATGTTGGATAGCAGAACGCTGGAAATATGAGGTGCTGGAGGCAGAAGCCCAGAAGCCCTAGCTAGGTATTTGGCAAGGGTTAGATCACAAACCAAAAAAGGTATTACAGCTCCACTGTGTTTCATCATTACTGGGCTCACAGAGCATGTGGTTGTTTGGGGATGCAAATATTCTGCAGGAGTCTAATCACAATGTATGACTCTGGTCAGGCTCAGAGCTGCTCTAGGACCAGATTTTTAGGCTAGTGAACGGAAAACATAGTGTACACAATTCAGTGTAGAAGAGGGTGGTATGTTGTCTTCAGTGTGCCTCAAGAAACACTCAGTTTATGCCAAGAGACATTATGGTAACTATATTTTACATCTGGTGTAAAAGTACACAAATCTTTAGAAAAAGAAGGAAAACCTTTAATCGTGGTGCCAACCCCTCATTAATATGTTTGCATCTCTTTTCCATAAAGTTAATACTAACATAAATAGTTACCTTGGCTTCAGTCTCCTGGAAATAACCAATAGGGCAGGATGTTTATGCACGTTAGCTCTGGGAATCACTCAGACCAGACAGCAAGTGACATGTTTACATAGTCCAGTATTTATACCATACCTAAATAGCAGATTATCTCTGCCAGCTCCAACACCTGTACTGTGCGTCAGAAGTGTTTCTATGCCCAGAGTGCCCAGCACCACCCTTCCTACAAGCCTTGCTATCCCACTACCCGGGAGCACAGGCATCAGAAAGATGCTAGAAAAACAGGTACATGTTTAGTAGAACCATGAAAAAATAACCACCTGCTCCAATAAATGAGTAGCCATGATTCTGAGTTTTTCCACTCAGTTCACTGAGAATGTGTGCTTTTAGAAACAGCTCCAGGGATTTTTTTTTACCCCTGGGGTGTGAAAAGGCAGAATATTACATCAATATATGATGGAAATTAACTCTCCTTTTTGTCTGGTATATTTTTACTCTATACTTGAAGAACCTACGGAACTTTATTTTAGTAAGTTACTCCATCTCTTAAATAAGTTACCCCCTCAGAGTCTCCATCCTTCACACGTTATTTTTCTTAAATTTATAAATAAATTTAAGAAAAAAACCCTTTCCTGTCTTAGCAACTATTGAGTGTGTTTATATGGTGGCTAGAAGGAAACATTGAATACATTTTATATTTACATAACTTTCTTCTAACTCAAGGGATGAACCTACTTAATTTTATAATTAGCATAAAATATAGAACTAAAGCCAGGAAAACCTTAGTGGCAATAAAACCAGAAAGTGCCTACAAGCCTCTGAAATAGTTTTCAAACTTCTTATCTGAGAAATTCTGAAAGGAGCCCTCCTACAGCTGTTGAAAAGGACATAGCCCGCTCCTCTGAACAGGAAAATAAAGCAATACTAGAATACGATGGGAGGTGCCCATGCAAGAAGCACGCAGGAGAGGTGCAGCAGTGTTGTGAGCTGTGGGAAGGAGTATGCGTATAGCAGAGGGAGTCCTTGCCCCATGGCACTTGCCCCACAAAGGCTTTCATCTCAGACCCCAACGTATCCTCACATAACTGTTTTAATATATTTTTGTTGGTTGTTTTTCCCCCTTTCCTCTTATTACACCTTAAAAATCTCAGTTATTTACAGGTTTTCATGCCTCTTCCTGGTGGCTGGGTATACAGTTAATCTTATCACTTAGTATTGGAACCTGTATGAGAGTAAAGTTTTCGGATGATTAACGAAGACTGAGTGACTCAGAAGCGGTTAGGAAGGTGTGTGCTGGTTGGTGTAGGCAGTTCAAACTTGCCTGGAAAAACCTGTTTGAATGAGTAAATAGTTCTTTAAGCTAGGAACAGACTTTTGCCTACAAACCAAGAGAAATTGCAGATGAAAGCTAAGGTACTCACTTGAAGACAAAACGAGATTTCTCTCTCCTAAAATTGTTGCTTAATCTGATGAAATCATAAAGACTTGCATAGACTACATCAAAGTACAAACCATGGGTAAGTGGAGAAACCATGGAGGAGAAGCCTGGCTCCTCAGCGTGCCATGCAGCAATGCTCTGCTTCATGGATTAGCCTAAGGGGAACATGAAATGGGGAAGAATAGAGTTATCATAATCAAGTGACAGCCATTGCACATCGGGATGTGTTGAGGTTGTCGTGAATCCAGTTGCCTTTATTTGCAAAATAACAGAAAACTCTTCTCACTCTGAGGGGGACACACAGCTGCTAAGTAAAGGCAGCCTGGATTGAATGGATGCGAGACTTTGCTGGCATTGATATAGAAGATAACATCTTTCCACCACAACATTTTTGTGTGAGAAACAGGTGGTTGCTACCAGTGCTGCTCCTCCCCTGCAACCCAGCTGCACTCAGGCAATCCATATAAGCTCGGCAAAGGAAAGAGGATTTAGTTCAAGGCAGCAGTGCTCATATATATTTATAAAACTGTTCCTAATTCTCAGAAAGGACTGTTTTGCAGTAAACCCAGACAGACGTATGTAGTAGCTTTTCTAGAAAAGAAGCATTTCAGGCTCTAAAGGATCACGAGGCAAATGCATTGTATTGACTCTAAAGTCAGGGCAAATTCAGCTAACCATGACTGGGTTGAAATTTCATTCATGACTAAAAAGAATCTAATTTCTGATAAGAATCAGTATTATAGAGTAGCTGCATGAGCCATAGCGGTTTCTCTCTGGCACCATGTCTTCCTAGAAACATCTTCCCTCTATTAAAGGGATGCACACCCTTCTCTCAGATGAGGTAACTTGAGACAAAATCGAGCATGCAGAAGGCCCAAACTGCCAGTTTGGTTGTTATTTTGACCCAGGTTAGCAAAAATACATTAATAACATAGCACTTAATTTTCTTCTACTAAATGATGATGCACTCTTAAAATTGCTGGTCCTGCAGCATCTGAAAGCATGATACGGTGCAAAGTGGCAGAGAAATACAACAGAACTCTGGCACTTGTTCTTGTTCTTCAGTAGTTAAAAGTGTAGCGAGGAGGCATGCAAAGAGTTAAGCATTTCCTTGTGTATAGTTACTGCTTCCTCTGTTATTTTGAAAAGATTTTAGAAAATCCAGGCCAAGTTAGATGATCCCATGCGTTTTCCCCCCCTTTAATTTTAATAAAGCTGTTTTAAAATAAACATCTTGTACATTTCTAGGACCAGTGGAAAAGTTAAATAGAAACTGATTGCATATAAAGGTGAAATTGCTTAGATAATTTTGAGACAGTAACGAAAAAATGTGTACTGGAATCCAGTGAAAAGAGGATTTTTGTAAGATTGTAAATTGTTATACCGACCAAATGAAAGGCCCAGGGTCCCCGAGTCTCATGTTTCAACCTATGCTGAATAGACCAATCTGTGTAAGGACACAGATTAAATGTCCAGATGTATATTTAAAGCTTTCTTGGTTTTAAAAGTATAGTATTTACATTCTGATAGTTTCCCCTTTTCTGTGAAAATGTCCTGTTTAAGACAGTTATAAAGAAAATGTTGGGGGATTTTATAGGTATCCTTTGGCACACGTAGAACTTACAGTATGCTTTCAGATCTGTTGACTGTATTTATGCCAGCCCTATTCCCATTGTTAGGAAGCTTTATATATAAAAGCTTGCAATATTCCCAAATCCAGACCAATCTCTCCACTCCTGTTATGCTTGATGAAGTGTGCAATGCATCGGTTTGAGGATATTTTCCCTGGGCACAAACTAAACCGCTGCTTCTCTTCACTATGAAACTCAGTCATCCCATATGAGTATACACAACAAATGCACAAAAGTTACTGCTCGGAATGATTCTGACTCTGCTTCAACATACTTAAACTATCTGAATGCATTACCTGCTGAAGTCACATTCGGTTGAGTGTGATTTTTTTTCTTTTAGATGTTCTTTTCTTAAAAGATTCCTGGACTGTTTCCCACCACCAGCTGATTAAAAACAAAACAAAACTCAGTAAGTCATAAAACAGTGACCTACAACTAAGCTTCAAAAGAAACAAATAAACCCTAAAACAAACAAGAGCAAGGGACACGGTAATCTCTATCAAGAATTTGGCTATGACACAACGGTAAAAACTGTCAGGTCCTAATCCGTTTTAGATTTGGGACCTGGATTATATTTGTAATCCAAAGATTGCAAGATATAGTTTTACTTTGAAATAATGTGGTCATGTACCCCAAAATTAATTGTGAAATCAATCACAATTACACTATTCATTCAATTACGTATGATAACCTCAACAAATGTAACTTTTACAAAATAATTTGGATGAAATATGGAAACATGAAAGAAAAAAAGTTTAAAAAAATGAGAGGCAAAATATTAAATTTAAAGAAATTTATAAAAATGGGAAGCACAAGAATGTTCCTCCCACCATATTACTGTGCTGCTGCTTTTTCCATTCAGATACTAAACACTGAGCAAACCTCAGAAAGAACAAAGAAACAAGGATAGCTGTCAGACTGTAGCATTTTAAAAATGCTTATGTTGTACGTAAGACTATCCTGATTACATGATGAAACATGTGAGACTTCAATGGCTTTTTCTCTTGGTCCTACTGTACCCAGCCTATAAAAATCATGGCCTCGGCGAAGTGAGAGAAGAGTGGGAGCGCAGTTTTCTGCAAGCTCCCAAGAATGCTGCAGCACAAAACTTTACTCATGTCCTGGAAGGCAAAGTTTCCGGACGGGCAGCTGCCCGAGCCAATCCCTCACCATGCTCTTAGGAACATGCTGCTTAGCATTTGTTGTTTTTGCTTCCTGCCTTTGGAGGTCATCCAGAAACGACGTAGCCTGGTGCAACACTATCTGGTGATCCTCCCCACCAATCCGTTTATGTATAGCAGATTATCTAAATCATTTTATCCAATGTGTGGCCAGAATGAGTAATCAAAAACTGTTTGTACAAAGCTTCTGCAATGTGTTGGAGGTGGTTCCCCCGAGGACATTTTTCTTTGTATGTCTTAAATGACATTGCTTTTTTAAAAAAAAATTTTTAAAAGTAAGAAAAAATTTGAGAACACACAATGAACCTAAACCACATTCACTTACATGCAGCCAAGAAGGGCTTAAAGATGGATATATAGTTTCACATTTGAATTTTGAGTTCACAGGCGGGTTTAAACAATATTTTTCTTTAGCAAATGAGTGAGGGGCTTGCTCAGTACCACTAATCAATTGCCTTGGTTGTGCATAATGTGCTTGCAGACTACTCCTACCTTTATGAGCAGGACTCCACAGCACACAGGGAAGTCGTGTGGCATGGGAGTGTAGTTACTCCACATCGTGGCAACACAGTTATAAAGTTTGGACATAAAACCGGGTTTTCAGTGACTATTAGATAAAAGCTCTCTTCCTGACTAATGAACTACTGGATTCTGAAGAAAGAGAAACATTTTCTATTTAGACTTCAGAACTTGCCCTTTTTGAACATTAACATTGTGTGAATTTGTGGGCTGTGCAAGCTCTACAAATGTTGAGTCACTTCTAGATAGAAGACTACTATTGTCCTATGTCAGTTATATGCCATTATTTATGGGGGAGGTGCATACATGACTTAGTATTCTAAAAAGAGAGAACACTAGAGTCTCCTGCTTCTGTGCGACTCAGGGAACACCTATGGGTTTGCCATGCGTACAGCAGGCAGTGAGGACCAGCCAGGTGCTGTCTGGCAGCACAGCATAGTAAGCGCGGCACAGGAACGGAAAGAAACCTCAGGTTTGATGATTACTGACATTCATGCACTTGAAACGCTACTACTGAATTTGAAATGCAGGGGTTTGCGGTCTGGCTGTTGTACTTGCACTCTGGCCACATATGAATGCATGAGAAGAGGATTTCAGAAAAGTGTGGATTCAGAAAACCACTCTCTGCTAGCTGAACTTAAAAGAAAACGGCCTTTCCAAGAGACTGAGGACAGTTTATACACAGGCAATCTGCTCAACGTTGTCTGTACTAGAATCAGCTGGTTCCTTCTACATCCTAAAAAAAAAACCTCTGATATGTAATTTATTTTTTCACGCAAGCAGAATGGAAGAGTAAGGGGCACCCAACCGTTACAGAAGCATTGTCACATAGTACTGGAATGGCCACGGTTTGCTATAGACAATCCTTATATAATAAGGATTTACGGCAGAGAAGCAGCACTGTTATCTGAAATACTAAAGACTACTAAATTTCTTCCTTGGTCCTCTTACAAATTTGTGTAATGCTTCCAGAGTCTGCTGCAGTATGTTTTGTGCACATGCCATGTCCCCTTTCATGGCTTCCTGCTTTCCTCCCATGTGTGGAATAAACATGAGATACCTATACTTCTTTCAAAGAAGGCAGGAAAAAAATTTCTCACAGAGAATATTAATTTCATCCTGTTCTCTAACCTGATTAGAACAATTAGTGCTAATTAAGTGTAAGAGATCTTGTAACTTAACTCCACTTACTGAATAAATTAAATTGTTTTGACTCATTATCACAGGACAGAAAGTATCAGCACAGTGACTACATTACATGTCTACCATAACAGAAGCCCATTTCTAAGCTGCGGCATCACTCTCGGGAACTGCTTTCGCAGTTGTGGTTCATTTCTAACCCGGTGCTCTGGGCTGCTCTTGTTGCACTCTCATTGATAGATTTGCTCCACAAAGGTGAATCACCATTTCCCCCTGCTGCCCAAGAAAGTGTTACTACCAATAAAACTCCACGTCTGAACCACAAAGGTCCCACACAGAATCTGAACTGAGAGTACAAGTCCACGTTCCACCATAAGTAGAAAGAAAATAACCCGCTCAATCTTTTCTGAAACTTGGCCTTAACTTTGCCCAATTGTTACTGGGTTGAGATACATGCCGCTTTGTTTCATTGTTTTTACTTTGAATCACACTTTTTATTGAAAAGAAATTAATCTTCTTACAATTTGCTCCAAATTGTAAGTAGCCTTAATGTAAGAGGCCAACATCTTCACCATACCCCACTGCAGGTAAGAGAGCTACGGCACAGTGAATTTGGCTTGCTTGCACACAGCGAGGCGTACCGTGGAAAACACTGCTGTAGTGACAGAAGCAGTAACATAAACACAGGAAAGGAGGACCCTGCTGAGCAGCGGGTGACCTCTAAAAGCACGGTGTATTCTTTGCCTCTCAGCCTTGCTATGTCCCCACAGGTTGGTGTTTTTGGTTAGTGATGAAGGTGAACAGTGGGAGCAAAGGATAGGACTGACGGGCTTGTAAAACTCTCCCTGACGTACATCTGCTCAATCACCAGCAGCCTGCCTAGGAGCTGGATCTCATCTTTTGTCATGTACAGAAGAAAACACATTGGATTCTCTTAGGGAGGTTATAAATAGCAAAGTTCTGACAACAGCACAAACTACTCAAATTCTGAGCAGCAGAAGACCCAAAGTATGTGCAACCAGTAAAAGCATAGATAAGATGAAATATGATGTATCTAACAACACACTCTTGTCGTAAGTAGTTACACTGCAAAACAAATAGCAAAATGGATTACCTGCATAAATATTCTCTGTAAAACACAGCTACCTTACAGTGATTATCTACTCAAGAAGGCACAGCAGAATAAAATTATAGGGAGAAATCTACTACTTCAGAAGAAAATTTAGAAGAAATTTACTACTTCAGGAACAAAGCTTCACTTTCTTCCATACTGTGTTCCCTTCGTAACAAACCAGATTTTTTTCCCCCTGCAGTCTATAAGCAATTAAAGTTTCTTTTTGGGTGAAGATGCTCCCAAGCTAGCTCTGTGAGAACCAACCTTGGACCCAAAGGGCTCAGGGCCTTTATGTGGAGACCTGGCTTCTAATCAGTACAGTCATGTTCATACGCTGCTGCTTTAGGGTCCAAGATGATTCATCTATTGGAAAACTGCATTGCTGTAAGGGTTCAACTGGTTTGGGCAGTGCTAGTCAGGAGATCTTTCACGTTACTCTACTACATAATATCAACAAGCCCTTAAGGATTTGGACTGGGGTGCAGGTTCCTGGCACGCTTAACTCTTTAGGTTTTGTCTATAAATAACCTTTCAGCAGCAGGAACTAATTGAATTTTCAAACCACACACATCATTTACAAGCCTGGTACAACTTAGTGTGTAAGCAAGATCTAAATAGCAACACCATTTAAATCACATTATGCCATTTTTAGTGGTTGTTGAAATTCAAGTCACATTGATTTTAGTAGACTGGCTGAGAAACTACATTAGTTCGATTTGTTCTCTTCCATTTTAAAGCTGTCTAGAGGAAAAGCTTGAACAGGTCCACCACAATGGCTTTAATGAATTCTGATAAATGAAAATAACATAATAATCAATTGGCTGGGAAACGTGACCTGAATATAAACATTTTCTCCCTTCTTTAAGACTGAGCAAAACTTGTCCCTTGCAATTTCTCTCATTTTTTTCATACAGATTAAAACATATAAGAACCACTCATGGGATTTTCAGGGATAATATGATGGTATGATAACATGCACTGCAACTAAAAACTATGCTAAACTAATTCCATGGGCCTCTCCTTTTTGGTGATTTTTTGCTCCATATCTTCTCCATTTACAGAAAATAAGCCTTTAAAGGAATTTGGTCTTCCCTCTACAGCTCCCAGTGGAGTTTTCAAAACTTTGAGAATGTAGTTTCAGTATGAAAATATGACTTGTGTTGCTATGTTCTTGCAGCCCGTGTCCCCACAATACTTGGAGTATGAAAGAATTTCAGAGGGGACATATTTGATTGCTTTTGAATTTTTATGAGGCAAAAAGAAATAAGAACTGACTGAATATTTAAATGAAAATGGCAGTTTATTGGAATTTTATATTTGCAATGTGTTCATAGATCAAGCAGCAGAGTTTTTTATTATTATTATTTAGGAGAAAAATTAGATAATGAAGCAAAATGAAAATGAGTCCCTGTAGAGCTATAAATATTGCCTCTATGAAAACAGCTTTATCACAAAAACGCAGTTGGAAGTTCCCCCATCACAATAATTCAGTGCTTCTCTTCTGCTTGTAATAAATTTATATTCCAATTAGCCTAAAAATTTCTTAATTTTATAATAGGAAAGAGGTGGAAGTTGTTTGCCTGTTTTCCAGAAACAACTTCATTCAATGCTTTCATGTGATGTATGAGTGTACAGCCCCCTTCTTCTGGCTCTCCTATGAGATTTGATTACCATTTAAAGAAATGGCAAGATCAAGCAAATGTGATACAAATCCCTCTGACTGATGTGAGTTTACAGTGATCTCCTCCCCTAAATTAAGCAAAATGACACGCCAGAATGGAAGCAGTTCCAATAGGAGTGTTTAAAAGCAGGGGTGAGTTCTGATTTTGTATACACGTGAGGCTTACAAAAACATTCTGCTTTGTTCAGATACTTCAGGAAATCTTCCAGACAGAAGATACAATCATGTTACTGGAGAGATCCATAAAGGCAAAGGAGTACCCACTGAAAGTGGCTCAGACTCGCCTGGAGGGAAGAACTAAACGACCCAACATAGAACTTTGCTGTGATGCACCTCAACTCCAGTAAGTAAAGGCCAGGCTACTCAGATGAGAATTGCATTCGTTACATTGCAATACAAATTCTGGGAGAAAGAAGTAAAATCCAAGTAGCTATGTTGAAATAATGGGCCAAAATATCTAACGTTCAATGTGTGTAGCTGCCTTTAGAGTCCCTATCCCAGGACAGTTGAGAGCTCAATTGCTTGTTGGTGGCTGATATCTTTTGGGATTCAGTCTCATGTCCAAGCTGGGACTTCGGAACTGATTTTACTTCCATTCCGTATGAAACAAGATTTCACCTTCGGGAAATACCTAATTATAGAGACAAGTTATCCCAGACAAAATTCTGTCTTTTGATGCAAAGATACCCAACTGTCTAATGGTCAAACTCCTGAAAAAGTTAATTGCAAACAAGAATGAGGCAGCATCTCTTACTTCGTCAACTAATGTCCAACTATACAGTGACTCCAGTATCATCTTTGTGCAGGTTAGCTCATTTGACATGCATTTTGGTTAGATAGCTATGGGGGCTTCCCAGCACATGTTGGCATCGGTTTGGTGATCCCTGTGCTATGATCCATTGTATAGTGTGTACTGTGTCTTTCGGGATATACAAGACGATGTCTGAGATACTAGCCTTCCTTCTCTAATGACTGAAGAAGGGTATTTTGAATTTTAATCCCCTTTATCCTCCTCCAATCCAGTTGAAACACAGTGTTGCAGAAGAATCCTATTGAGTATATCTTATTTAAAATAGTCTTCAAAACATTCTGTGGGGGGTTTCTCAAGAAATACTGCACCAGGGATGCTCCCATAGATGAATTTCACAGTCCAGTAAGAAAATTTTGCGTATTTTTATAAAAAGTAGAAAAACTATTCCCTTTTTATTTTTGTCTCTAACAAATTCCCAGTGTATACAACAGCTTAACATACAATGAGGTTAAAGTAGTACATAATGCTTTAAACTGAGTATTTATATTATTTTTCCTGAACAGAGTTTTATCGGTTCAAAAAGCTTCTATTCAAACAAGGAAGGGGCAATAAATCATAGTTTATTGTACTAGCGTCTTTTCACTTTTTCTAACTCCTTAAACCATGAATCATACATCACAATATATCTTTTTATCAGCCTCGTACCTCCTTAATCAGATCTTGACATTTCCTTTGGCATATCCATATATGAGATTTCTTCAACTTCACACTCTGCTCTCCACATCTATTCTGTCACAAACTATTGTTTTGTATCTAAAATCTTTTATATCCGTTTGAATAGTTTTATTCACGTGGCTTGTCATATCACATAAATCACGCCTGTTCTAGATGCAGGAATTCAGCTATGAGAAACCAGAAAAACTTCTGATTGTACAGTAGCATTCACTTAGCAGTTACATTTACTGTGGGAGCAAATCATTTGCTACTTCAGCTACAACCACACCATCAATTATGCAAATAAGCTAGTATCAGCATTTTATTAAAAAAACCCCACCAAACTAAACCAAGATGGCCTTAAATATTAATACACAACTCCAGTCTTACACTCACTCCGAGTCTTGTTCTCTCCCTAATTCCTCCCTGAAGATCTCTTCCACAAAAACATCTGCAGCATTATGATTGATATCAGTCACTCAGCAGGGTTGCACGTATCCAAAATATAAAAGCTGTTTGATTTAGGATGAAAAATGTGCTGAAGCAGAGTGTCACATTATCGCTGCTTCTTCCCACAATTGCCAGTGATGCTGTTAATGTTCCAAAGGGTCCTGTCTAAAAAAGTTTGGAAGCTTCATTTAAAGTCACTAGAATGTCAGAAAGTCTTTGAATATTTTCTTCAATTAGAGTGAAAGGACATTAATGTGACATACTTAAAACCAAAAAGTACATAAGGGTTCTGAATGAATCGAATTCCTATTAGCTTCTAGGTTATATGAGAGCTTCACAAGCTGTTGCACAGCTATTCGGAAGTATTTTAGGCTTAACATACATGTAAGTTTTCTGTCAGTCTAATATGATTTCTAATATTTTAAGCAAAATGTTTATACCAGTACACTGTTTACTGAATGTAGTTATACTGACAGATAATTAGCATATCCTGTTCTTCTTCCTCAAATGCATATGAATTTTGCTCTACCACAGCTCCCTGATCCAGACCAGATTATTTTGGATGCCTTATCTGATCCAAATAACTGAATGTTATGTTCATCCTCACTGCAATTAGAAATAGAAATTCTGACAGGGAATTTGAGATTTGGACACTTCTTTCTATCAGTTTTTGGCTGAGCTCACATCTCAAATAAAATGTATTTTCTCAGAGACAAAATCCTATCTGAGAACGTAAAACTATTTGCTAATTCACTTTTTAAGGATTTTTTGCTTTAAAATAATTTGTTTAGTGTATTTCTCTCATGTGGTTTAAAGCAAGAAGGAATTCAGCCCAATAGCACAACTGTAATAGGGAAAGAAAATATCAAATGAACTACTTCTTTGTAACATGTAAATGTTATCTGAGTTTGCTGTTTATTTAAAAGGAAGTGCTGACGTTGGCACTTGTTCTCTGTGTGTGCTGCCAACTTTGTAGTTGAAGGGATTAAACAGAAAACAAATGAATAAAGTCTACTTTTTCTGCACTGAAACAACTGGGACTATCCCAAAACAACTTAAAGTGGGTTTTGGAAAAAACAGTCTTTCTTCTATCCTATAGTGCACTGAACAATTAATAGCACATTAGACAAAACACAAAGTAGACAGTATTAAAGAGAGTTTACCAGCTCAGTGGCTATACAAGAAGATTCACCACATCTCCACTGATAAGCCACTGGAAGAAATGTGGCT
Organism: Charadrius vociferus; assembly: GCF_000708025.1. Taxonomy (NCBI): domain Eukaryota; kingdom Metazoa; phylum Chordata; class Aves; order Charadriiformes; family Charadriidae; genus Charadrius; species Charadrius vociferus. Next base: position 39,310 of record NW_009648898.1, read on the forward strand.
GATACCAGCTCACAGAAAATCTTGATTTCAGAGCTCCACATTCTATGGTTATTCTGGCAAGTTATTCTTGTTCCGATTAACATGCTTCTGCACCAAATCTAGACTATTTAGCACATCCTGCTGCACAAGTTTAAGCTCTCGTGAACTACATCAACACTTGCCAGTAACACCCACCCCAAACGTATCCTACAGGACCACATGCAAGTGCTCAACACAGCCACGCTAGCCCTGGAGAGGCTACGCTAATGAGAGGCTGCAAGTGAAGAAGATAGCAATTGGAGAGATCTGTCAAAGCAGAGTGGCTTAGTCTGCTGCTGAAGATCAACACGAGCAAGAGATCACCACTTCTTATAGGTGCTATATAAGCTAGTTTGGCAAATAGGTTTCATATTGATTCAGTCCAAGACAGCTGTTCAAATCCTGCCTGAAAGTGTGACCTGTCCACTGTCAAAAAAGGAATGTGGTGAGGGACTGCTAGAGGTATTTGAGCAACCTGTCCCCTTCTCTTTTTTCAGGCTTGTCACTGAAGTTTACACCATAGATGACACCTTACAGACCTTAAAGCGACGTCTGCAAGAAGCCCATGATACTCTGCAGATGCTGATCCTCAACAAATCAAACCTGGAACATGATATCTCTGTGAAGGCAAACTCCTTCTTCATTGACAAGAAGTGTATGGACATGCGCAAAGTCTTCCCCAGCACCCCACGGCTCATTGGCTACACTTGAAGAGTAACCTCTGATATCTTCACACATGATATAAAAGTTGCAGAGGTTGCAAATCTTACCTGAAGAAAATCACTATTACTCTGTTTTCTCAAATAACGAAGTCCTATAGAAATAAACTAATGAAAATTAATATCATGCCTCTTTCCTTTGAACAACCTCGTATTCTCAGCTGTACCTGATACTAACGCAAATAGAATTAGTAGACTCATTCTAACAGAATCAGACCACACTAAAAGAACCCGACAAATATTGCGAGATGCATGTGAGTTACTAGCTAGAGAAAACATTAGACTGAAATGAAATACCTCAACAGAATTAGTACAGTACAGGATTTAACTGTTCAGGATAACCTGCCATCTGTGTTTCAGTCCTTGTCTGGAAAAGTCCAGTTTAAATGTTTCCCCTGTTCTTACACTCTCCCACTGTCTAGCAATGCCAGATTTGCCGTTTGGAATTAGAGGCGGCTGAAAAAACTTGATTCACAGAAGCTGAAGGGTAATATCAGTGCAACCACTTCAGGTACATGTGTAACCTGTATTCATTGAGAAGGAATCTTTCCATTTCTACTTCTTTTTTTTTTTTTTTCCCTTTTCTTTTTAATTTGATGTGTGACCGACATGGTATTTGTCTAAGTCTGAAAGTTCTTAACTATTCAGAAATATGTGCTATCGATCATTAGATCTCAGAGAAGTCACATTCATAAGCAAAGACAGTACCATTGCTCTATTGTGACTAATGAGAAGGTTAAAGACAAAGTGGGAATAGAACCTGTGTACAGCAACATGATGTGCCTGAAGTGCACTGAAATTGTCCTTCAGTCTGTTAGTGAAGATTGCTCAGCTCTCTAGTTCTCAATGCAGCACTACTCTGTGTAGTGGAAAGGAGAAGGGTGGAATGGGCTTTGAGATCTGACTTTTCTGGATGACAGTTGAAACACATTAACAATGCAGTAATCCTAGTAAAGGATTTGAGGAAGAACTAGTTTTAACTAACGGTAAAGCAGTTTGACTGCTTTGGGCAAAATGGAGTAATAATGTTTTACTGTTATTTGTGTTTCTTTCCTGGATTTACTCACACTTATTTACAGACTAACTGGCAAACTACACTTCTAGTAACTGAGCTGTTTCCTGCTACCTCAGGGTCCTCTCTATGGGCAGCTCTAGGAACACACAAAACGCATTTTACGCTGGGCCAAAGCCAAATCTGAAACAATGCTAGATTTGAAAGTCTCCTAACTGGCTCTGTTCCTTATCCTTTGTTTTGTGTGGGTGGTGGCTCAATCTAGCAACCAATAAAAGTGACATTGCTGAGGCACACCGGGCTGAGCGGTGCTGATACTTCCTTGCGAGTTAACCTCGGTTTTTGCTGAGCATGGTTGTGGCTGAGCCGGCTTACTACACTTTAACTGAAGGAGAGAAATTGAGCGTATCTCCTGACTATTGCATCAAACCATTTACACAGTGATACGTTTCTAAAGATTTAAAATCATGGGAAACCATTTAGGAACACAGGATTGGGAAGTGACATCCAGGCCTACTTGTGCGACTCATTAAACCCATCTCACATTGACTGCACTGCGTCTTGATTTTCTGAATGAGGATAACACCGTAGTCACGCTGCACATGAGTATGGACAGGGCAGGCTGCCCCATCCAGCAAGCTGACGCAAACCAGTGGCTTTTTGGGAGGAATTTCTCCAGATATAGGGAAAGTTCCAGATGTAATTTGTGTTTGTATTGCAATGTATGACTGCAGAGCAGTTCAAGGGGTCCCCAGTGATGCGCTGCTGGAGATAGGAGAAGCTCAGTTACTGAACACTTCACTGGAAATCTGGTTTGAATTAATAGTCGTACCTTGCTGTTTCTTATTCAGAAACATTTCACAACAAACTTCTATCACAGAACTCTCCTTGGGACATGACTTTAGGTGGGAGGAGTGAGGAATCTCACTGCTTTGTTTCCCAGCAGGGAAAACTGTTACCACTGGTAACGTTTTCCTCCCCCTCTATGCCTTTGTATGGAGACAAGGGAGATTTTATCACTTGCTTCTGTTACTACCAAACTGTAGAATAAAGCACTTGATTTGTGTTTCATATACTATTTTTACAATGTATTAAGAATAATATTTGTGTTGACCTGTTAAATATTGACAATAGTCCCACCCTATTTATCAAATACTGACAGCTGACTAAGCAAAGGAATAAGAGTTATTTGGAAATTTGGATCTTCTTGAAGCCTTTAAACATATTTCTAGAAGTTGGAGGCATTCCCAGTTCACACAGCTACTCTAATAGCTAGAAATAGTTTCTCCCCTCCTTATGCCAAGAACTCAATTAAGAAATATATAGCAGAAAGGAGGCACTTTTAAGAGAGTTGAGTTCTTTTAATAGTTCTGGACAGAAGAAGAACAAAGGAAAAAAAAAATATCTTTGTTTGAAAACAATCAATATTAGTGAAAAGTCAGCCTGAATCAAAGCCCTGAATTTGAAAATTTGGGGGCTTTGGGATGGAGATGGTGGGGCTGAACAATAGTTCTGAAAATCACAAATTCCAGCTCCTTCCTGACTGTGCCTTTGTTCAGCAGTGTTCCCTCCAAGACCTCAGCTCTGCTTTTGGGTGGAGTACTCACTTGGTACGTTGTCAATGCAAACAACACTGAACTTGTTTGAACACAGTGTGAACTCCTACTAAGAGTGAATTCCTAAAACCGTGGATCTCTGACAGTTAGTACTGTTCTTTGAGAGCATCATTTTGCACCAATTCCCTGAGATTCAGCTACCATCAGAGAGAATAAATTTTTACTGAGTACTGCAAAAATAATAATACCGTACAAAAATCATCTTCTTCCCTAACTATAACTGAACAGAAGATACTAATAATATTATCCTAGTAGAAAAAAACCTCAGTGAAAAAAGTGCTCTTGTCGTTCATTAGTAGTATCCACACATGCAGCACATTCCGTTTGCTGATAGTGCACATCCTCTTTTTAAATGTTAACAGTTTTCTTTAGGCTATCAGAAAGACGACTTCCATGGACTTAGGCTAAAACCTATATAAATCTAAGAAGACTAGAAATAAATCACCATTTGCTTCTTCGAAGTCAAGGTAGGTGGATAATGCAGAAAACCTGGATTGTAGTCTTGTTCTGCCACTGATTTACTATGTAAATGAATTTACACTCATCCTCCAGAATGCAGTTAATCCCGGTTGTGATGGGAATACGTCAAAGGAAACACATTTCTAAACCATGAAGATACTCACAAAGATAAACCTGAGAATCTCTTAAAAAAAGACCTCAACAGAACATAAACATTCTCTCAGTTTTTCTTCCACAGATCTCTCTTCTGATGAGCTAAATCATTTATTGTACTCACATGCAGCCACAGACATCAAGAAACAAGATCTACTGTATTTCCATGTATAAAACCAGAAATTTAACATGCAGTTCCATAATACTTGAAAGATAAGATCTTTTTAATAGCAAATAGACTAATGCAGAAAAGACCAAAACCTGTCCCTGCCTGTTTCAAACAATGAGATAATTTTAGTTCCAGACAAGCTATTTCCTAACATTATCTAAACTATAGCTCATAAAAGTTTATGGACTGGGCCTCCAAATAGGGTAAGAAAACAATGGATCTAAGTATCTTCACTAACAGTAATCCCAGTTCAGTGGCACGAGGTTACCGATTATAGTGAAAGTATCTTATTTTACCCAGATCTACTAGTAGTTTATTCCTTTTTTTTTTTTAGTTTAAAATCACTAGAAGGAAGCAGAATTTGTCACGCACAGATTAAATGCCTCACCACACAGAATTTACAGATGGCGTCCCCAGTCAACCTATGTGTTGGTGTTCATATGACAAATCTTTTCAGTGTAGCTACTCACGTGGGTAAGATCTGGCATTTGCTTTCAGCACAGGATATTACGGTGTGAATAACAGGAGACAAGGAATATTAATTATAGAGACAAAAGAGTGCTGAGTTTGGGAATTTGCATTTAAATACCATTACAGTTTGGTAATAGAGTTGCACAAGTGCACTTTTTCATAACATTACTGTATTTTAATTTTATTAAGGGGGATAGCATGGGAGGCACCTCTCAACACCTGCTTTTTTTCTTCCTGCCTTCCTATTGGTGCATTTTGGTATTTCCTTTTTACCAAAAGTCAAGGAATGTCCAGTTCTGTATTTACTTGCAGCACGTGCAGGCCCACTAACATAATAAGAAATCCCAAATCAAATGAAGAATATATGCTAAGTTCGGTAAGTAACTACTGTTTCAGGTGAGGTTATGCGCTGACTTAGACCTCTGCAATATTCAATCTGAAGATATGAAGTTGAAGTCAAAACTTCAGGCCTTCACTCTGGGGCTGCTTCAACAACATTGATTTCATGTTATCACAGAACAGTTGAAGTGACCTCTGGAGATCATCTAGTCCAGCCATCCCCTTGCTCAGAGCAGAGTCAACCAGAGCATGTTGCTCAGTGCCATGTCCAGTCGGGTTTTGAATATCACTAAGGACGGAGACTCCACAACCCCTCTGAGTAGCCTGTTCCAGTGCTTGATAACCCTCACAGTAAAAAAGTTTTTTTTCTCAAGTTTAAATAGAATTTTATTTATTTTCATCTGAACCTCCCCTACCAGGCATAAGTCTTCCTTGCTCCAGACTTTCCCACTGGCCTCAAGAACCTGAGGTTTCTGAGGACATACCTTACCAGTAAAGACCAAGGGTGAAGAAGGCATTGAGTATCTCAACCTTTGCAATATTGCTGTCACTAAGTCCCCAGCCCCATACACCCAGTGGGCCCACATTTTCCTTAATATTTCTTTTGTTGCCAATACACTTGTAGATGCCCTTCTTCTATCTCTTCATGTCCCTTGTGAGATTTTGGCTTTCCTGACCATCCCCTCATGCTTGGACAGTGTCTCTGCATACCTGCTGGGTGACCTGACACTTCTTCCACCTCTTGTATGCATCTTTCTCATGCCTGAGCTTTGTCAACAGCTCTTTGTTTTTCTGTGCAGGCCTCCTGCCACCTTTGGTTTATTTCCTGCCTATTTTAATAGACCATTCTCAAACTCAGAGGTCATCCTTGAAAAATCAGTAAGATCTCAGTGACCCCACTCTCAGGGACCATATCCAATAGGATCCCTGAACAGGCCGAAGTCTGCTCTCCCGAAACCCAGGCTTGTGATCTACTTGTCTTGTTTCCTTTCAGAGCCTGATCTTCAGAATTATGTTCCTTAAAAGAAGGAAATAAAAAAATCCACAACCTGGATATCTCATGTGAAACCTCTGAAATTAAACATAAGAAGTTACACCTCTCCTGATGGCAGTGCAAGAGAAGAAAACCCAGACATGATTTAAGCCTGTTCAATAGATACTAATTCTCTCCTTTTCCCCAGTAGAACAGAGGTTGGGTATCATTAGGTTAGAAGAACTTGGGGATGCCTCCCCTTTCACACTCTCCTTTTCAGTTCAGTTTTTCTGTTTCGTTGGTGAAGCTTGTTCTTCAGCATGCTTCTCCATGCTCTTCTTCAGAGTATATGCTGTGCCTTCTTTGAGACAGACCCAGCAATTCAGCATAACCTCCAAACCTGTTTTGCTTCACTCACTGTTTGCAAAACTACGCATCTATTATTCATCATTGTTAGGAGATAGGAAATAAAAACGTAGGTTGATACTGAAGTGGTGCACCCACCCTTCTCCCTGAGGAAACCATCTTCCAAAGTCTTCCTCATCCCATGTGTCAGCTTAGAAGTTTTTAACTAGAAGACACTGCTCATTCCCTAGCATGGAGGAACTATGTATTAGCTACTTGGAGAAATAATAATCTCTCAGAGGACCTATTTCTGAAACCATATTGAGTCCAACCAATTGGATTTCAAACCAATGTCCTTGGGCCTTTTAAATTTGAATCTAGACACAATCTAAACTCTTACACATCCCCGATCTATGCCACTACTTTTGCCTCAGAACATGATCAAAGCTTATTCTTATACAGCAGTAACACACAGGAGCCCAAAGAGACCTGTACTTTTCACTCTGTATAGACATAATGTCATTTTCATTAATCAAAACACATTATAACGATACACTCGCACACAAAAATGGTCAGAATCAGGGAATCCCCTGGAACAGTTAATGACTGCAGACAGTGTGAGCTCCAGGGTAGGATGGTCAATACAACAGATCTACAGACCAAAAAGGATTTTCTGAGATATCCCTCCCCCCCGCCAATTTAAAGCATTTTGCTCATGCGTTTCCCTAATACAACAGAAATCCTGATAGCTTTTGGAAATAATGGCAAAGTGTATGCATCTAAACTATGTTCAGAGATGAGATTTCAAATTTCTGTCTCCTTGAATCCTGATAAGAGAATTTTTGGTTGAATGACTGAGTTTTTAACCCACAAGCAGCTATGATACATGCTTGTCACTACACGCAATGATTTTTTGGCTCATTTTCTTTCATCATTGTGAACGAAAGCATACGGGGCAACACATTCTATAGAAGAGATCAATGAGAACAGAAGAATTGCAACACAGTAGAAGTAGATATACTAATGACAAACAAAAGCAAAAGCAGATGGCTCTGGACCTGGATTCTGGCACTAAAGTAGTAGTTTACAAGCTACCGTGAAATTTTCAGCTTATTTCTGCATTTCTTCCCCCCAAATTCTTTTTTTTTTTTGAGAAAGAAACCCATCCCAAGTAGATTACAGGCTTCTATTTTGAACCAAGGGATTAAATTCTTACAGTAAAGGCACAACCAATTCTAACAATGAAAAATAAATAACGCATTACTGTGCAATAAAGAGTTTAAATTTATACAGGATATAAACCAGCAAATCTTTCTTCCAATGCAAATTGCTTTGAAATATTAGAGAACGGTAGAAATTTCAGTATCACTGCATTATGATCCCACATCATGTAAGAACATGCTGGCTCTCCTCAAGTCATAAAATAACCACTGGCTCCTTATTATGTGCATTACCTGTTCAGATCTGTTCTCTGGCCTCAGGCCTGCTGAAAACCATGCTATAAAACAAACCTTCTATTAAAACTTAGTCAGGAGAAAAAGATACAGGTCAGACTGGTCTAAGTATTATTTGATGAAGGAAAGGCCCTCCTAACTATTTGGACTTTACAGCTCTAGTTATTTTTCAACTGGAATCCATAAATGTTTATCCAGTCTTCCTATGATGTCCTTTGATCTCTTACATTTTTTATTTTTAAAAACACAGATAACATTCCTGTATCCATATTAGACAAGTAAGTAGAGGAGACAACACAGTGGTTTGAACTTTTGTTTGGATTTTCTCTCAGGATTTATAAACACCAAGGCAGCCCTTCAATGGTTGCCAATGCAAAGACACTCAAGCTTATATAAAATACCCATGCTGATCTAGTGTATTTAATGCAAAGCAGACCTATGCTATACATATGAGACTCCCGATCAGTTTTGTTTGTTGTTGTTTTAGTTTTGTTTTTTTTTGCTAAAGGCATTTACTGTTGTACTACTATCACCAAAGCCTCCGATATTGAATGGAATTTTTAAAGTGGAAAAAATTGAAGGGAAATATGTCTAAATAAACAAGGCAGAGGTTGTCTTCTGGTGGGAAATTTCTTAATGTTGTGAAACAAACATTCATAAGAAAATTCAGCCCAAGAAAAGCAGGCTTTAAACAAACAAAAGACAGTCGTGAAAATAATCTCCAGGTCAGAGGGTAACAAACAAAGTGTGGCCAGGAAGGTGGTGGGACAGCAAGTGTCAGTGGGTCCCCACTCTCCAGAGTCTAAAAGCCTATCACAGTAATTTCACAGCCACGTGGAACTGGCACAGCCGGAGCAGGGTGCCGCAGTGACACCGTGGGGTCCTGAGCAGCACAGGCTGATGCACTGAACCGCACCGCAGTCACGGTCCCAAAAGCCATCCTGCACGCTGCCCATCGCCTGGGTCACGGGCATCCTGCAACAACCCCTGCAAAATGCTCCTTGTGGCTTATGCATCCCGGTTTGGTCCTTTGCTTTAGCATGCAAGAAGGAGAAGCGTTTATTGAACAGATATCTGATGTAGCTGTTTAGCTCAGGCTAAACATCTAGACGCTTGACGTGCCGTGGTGCAGTTAGGGCACTGTAGGAGGAAGAGCAACATTGTTTGAAAAGCTCAGCTTCAGAAACACACACAGTCATGTTATTACAAACATGCAACAAAGAGAGGAGTGTATTCATCCCCTCATCTCACATCTGTGCCCTGCAGGCAATGTTCTGACAGAAGTCTGTGAAACTTGTACTCGCAGCTATCTCAGACAGCTCCACCTACGGCTGTCTCAGCCCTGGCTCTCCTAGGGCCTGACACGGCGCCAGAAATGCGTACGTGATCCCCTCATGTTCCTACGCAGTACTAACTTTGTTTAACTAGCAAGCATTTACAAACATGCCATACAGGAAAGCAAGGTATACATGAAAACGGACTCAGGAGTTTTATTTGCATCTATTGTGTTCATTTGCGTACGCTGAGGAGAAGCACAGTGATCTAACTCCCGAATCTCTCAGGGAAGGACTGTGCTCAGTCCTGAGGGAGCTCTAATCCAGCCCTACGTCCAGGCAGTTTGTGATACTTCTGCACTGCAGATGCTGCTGTGACTTCGGCCCACGGACTGAGCTGATTAAATGTTAACCAAGGATTTTGTACGTGTTTTACAGCCAAAACTGAGCTCCGTGCTACTACGGTTACTGCATTACCTCCACCAGTTGCAGTATTGCTGGATGCTCTCCTTACAGGCTATCTGTCCTGTTGGCCATTCTCTCCTCCAGCATCAGCATCTTCTAGACCTTGAACATCCTAACCCATAACTAGCAGTCCCCGCTGTTTTCCAATGGTGCCAGATTCCTTGTTCCAGGGTCCATTCCTAATCCCACTCCTTTGAAGAATGGAAAGGGTCAGCTGCAGAGCTCGGCCAGACGGCCTTTATTAAGGGAGCACGACAGGCAGCAACCACCAGGCTGGTCTATTGATGGCTGAACAATAGATGGTTGGCCAAACCCAGCAGGTGGAATTCAAATTCAACTACCCACAAGCATCCTTACGTGTTACACACATTTTACTAGATTGCAGGATACGTTGGCTATCTGGCTGAAAAGCATATTTGCCTACACAAATCATTTTCTTGGCACGTGCTTTTTGCTGCTTTTGCAGCTTGCTTGTCTTATGAGCAATCTATACATGTTGTGAAGCTGAGCTACAGGTCCCTCATTTTCAATAGCCTGTCAACGTTAACATTGAGTAGCATCACACAGCACGATGCAGAGTACTTCAGACCTGCAGTAGCTGACAGGTCCCCAACTGATTATCAAAGCTTTTACAATTTTGCTTTTTACAATTCTGTTTTTACAAAGTTTTTACAATTCCTCTACGCCAAAGTCTACTGTAACCACTGTTGCAGAACTATGCAAAGGTACAAGAAGTGGCTGGTGAAGAGACACCAGAAAAATCTCATTTGGAAGAATACAGCAATTTTAGCTTCATTACTGCTGATGGCTCCAAGCAGGAACAGTGGTATTACTGGTGTCTGGAGACATGCACTCATGAACTTTTGCATAATGCATCAGATCTGCACAAACAAGCAACCTCTCTTCATCCTCCTGTAGCAGAGTACATATTTGAGTGAACCATGACAGCACCGAAAGGGACAACTTTTGTTGTCAGGAAACCAACTATCTTGGTTAGCTACTTCAGATACTATGACAACTGCTTTAGTATTGGCAGGTCAACAGTTCTAGCCACGGTGAAGACTTGTTACGAACGTCATTTACCTCAGTAAGGTACCCAAAACAAACACCCACCTCTCAGGGGATAGATTTTCAAATGAGAATGGAATTAGTGATGACTGTTACACATCCTACCTCAGACTCTTTGAAGGAAGGAACAAGAAACTGCTTTCTCTGCAGGGTTTGGGGGGGCACGGAGATGCCTGGGCACAGCCTCGTTAGAGTTTCCCAGAGCCTCGCAGCCTGCACAGTGAGGACCACTGAGAAAGCTCAGTTACACGTGTAGCCATTGCAGAACTGGGGTTACAGAATCACAGAACGATCAGGGTTGGAAGGGACCTCTGGAGATCATCTAGACCAACCCCCCCGCCAGAGCAGGGTCACCTACAGCAGTTGCACAGGACAGCGTCCAGGCGGGTTTTGAATGTCTCCAGAGTGGGAGACTCCACAGCCTCTCTGGGCAGCCTGTTCCAGTGCTCCACTACCCTCAAAGTAAAGAAGTTCCTCCTCATGTGCGCTCTTACTGGTTCGGTCTAGCTTGGTTGGACTTATTGCTGGAACTGCAGTTGCTTGTTCCAACCTGCCCCTAACAAGCTCTAGTCTGTGCCACTGCTGCTCCCTATCCACGCACCCTTCCCTGCCCCCTCTGCTTGAGAGCTGCAACGCACAAGCTCTCCTCTGCCCGCCGTTACTGCTCTCTGCTTGCTCAGGCTCAGTGTCCCCACTTCACCTTTCTCGTATATACGGCAGAGCACAACCCTTGCTGGGCCCCTCCCTCCGGCACACAAAAGAAAGGGCACCACCATCCCTCCATTTCATGTGGGAAAATGTGTATCAAACAGACTGAGGGAAAAAGCTGTCGGAGGCCAGCGTCACACACGCTGCCTGCACAGCGCAGCCTCCTCCATCTCTGCAAACACATACGTACTCCTACGAAGGCGGCAGGTTGCAAAAAGCAATTAGCTTTCCGGCTGAATTTTGTAACTAGAAAGTGCCACCCCAAGCTATGGGGGCTCAGGGGTGAGACGGAAATTAAGTGACATATAACCCGTGTTCAAAACGGAGAGTTTTCGAACTACTAATGGATGCCCTGTACCACACAAGAAAATATTTCTCCCTCTTCCAGAACCTTAAAGCTGAGATTATTCCTTAAGTCTCCTGGAAAAAAGGAAGAGTTCATCTGTGCGTTGGACTGAGCATGAATGGACTGATTTGCCCAATAAAAATATCAGTTCATATATTTCTCCTCATGTTTGTTAGTCTGAGCAGAGAGAGTGCAGGTTTGCAGCTAGATGGAGGAATGCCTTTTAAAAATGTACTCTGAACACTTCATTAAAGATTTTTGGCACAGCTGAGGTTTCCTGTGTCCTGAACACCGAACAGACAGTCAGTGCCTAAGCAAACAATGGTGTTTTACTAAAGTCACAACTCTATACAAAGAAAAGCTCAGGAATAATATGGCCTAGCAGAGAAGCTAAGTGTCACGGGAGACCGCTGAGCGGGTTTGGCTTGTTTGTTAACCTGCAAGTGATGTACAAGGCTTTGCTGCTAAACAGGTCATCCAAGGGTGGGTGCAAAAATATTAGTTTTTCCCTCATCTGCAGTTTTTGCAGGAAAGTTGGCAGACTTGCCAAGCAGACAGTCCTAAATGATACATCATTTTTGGTACCCCAACTGAAAGCACTTACGCAAAAGAACCGCTACCTGGCTCTCCCCAGGGACAGTTAAATTAGTGCTACGGATTGGAGAGCTCCACAAGTTCTATACATAAACATTTAAGCACTGTGATTTATTACTAGTAGATAGCTTCACCATGTTAATGTTAATTTATCTTTCATGTTCCAAGAGCAGCAGAAGAACTATTCTCAGTCTGACAACATTTACAACAGTTTATGCAGCCAGATTTACCGACTTAAGGCCATCACTTTGTATTTAGGCCTGTCATAGTCTTGCAGAGTCCCCTGGCACACAGCCCTGAGCCTGGTGGCACGGAGGTGCAATACCTTGAGCAAAGCAGAGGCAGAGCACACTGACTGGGGAATATCCAAAGCACAGATAGGGGGAACAACTAATGAGACAGCAGCAGCCTCTTTCTTTCTGAGCTGAGCAATATACAAGGCTTTAGAATGCGCTTCCAAAAAACAGAACAGCTAAGATATGAGCTAGGCCCCTCACTACAAGACAGACATTGAGGTGCTGGAGTGTGTCCAAAGAAGGGCAATGAAGCTGATGAAGGGTCTGGAGCTTAAGTTTTATGAGGAGCGGCTGAGGGAACTAGGGCTGTTTAGCCTGGAGAAAAAAAGAGGCTGATGGGAGACCTTATCGCGCTCTACAACTACTTGAAATGAGGCTGTAGCAAGATGGGATTCTGTCTCTTCTCCCCATAACAGGCAATATGATAAGAAGAAACTGCCTCAAGTTGTGCCAAGGGAGGTTTAGATTTGATATTAGGAAAAATTTCTTCACCAAAAGGGTTGTCAAGCATTAGAACAGGCTGCCCAGGGAAGTGGTTGAGTCACCATCCCTGGAGGGATTTAAAAAAATGTGTAGGCATGGTGCTTAGGGACATGGTTTAGTGATGGAGTTAGCAGTGCAAGGTTAACAGTTGAAGTCAATGATCTTAAAGGTCTTTTCAAACCTAAACGATTCTATGATTCTGAGTGCAACTGAAGAGAGGACAAAATGATGCAGATTTAACACAGGCAGAAGCTATCTGGTAACCTGATCTCTTCCCCTGAGAGGACAACTTATTTTTTTTTCTTTTAAACTAGGGAAACATAGTAGATCTCGTCTATCTGGATTTTTGGTATAACACTTTAACTCATGGGGAATTAACTCTGTTGAAGGCAATACTGACTAATACAAGAATTGTTAGGCCAGGCGCTGGCCAACATAAGGAGTTTTACAGTCAGATGCTGCACTCTCCCTCCCCAGTCTCCACTGGTTTCCCACTCCCTCTAGTTCCTGGGTTGGGCTGCTGGGCAAGGACCAATCTGGCCTCTCCTGCATCCAGGAGAAATGCGTACGATCAACTAACCATGTTACAGTGGTAACAACTGGTCAGATAACTCAGTGCTGAGTTGCCTGAATGCATCCTCTGGAATGAATGATTTCCTTCAGATTTGTGTACCTACCTAGAAGTCATTTAATCAGAATCATGCCATGTATCCTCTTCCCCATAGCACCAGCACCCTCCCCAGTACATGCTGAAAATTTGTTAGAGCTGCTCTACATTTTATCCTTACAGTTTATTTTTGAGCTAAGGTTGTTTTATGTAAAAGAAGCCCACAAAAAAATCTGCAGTGACTGCAGTGAACAGTCATTTTCCTGATTATTTTCCATCAGCACGAAGGCTGGAGTAGCCCAAGAGCTCCTAGCCTGTCTTTGTATCTGCTCTTACCAGTTTTGATGGGTTAGGCTCCCTTTGCTTTTCTGCATTCCTGTAGGCATTAAAAAGTCTGAAATTGAGCTTGTGGCATTTCTCAGAGTTTCTCCTTTTATACCAGGTGATTCTTGGTTTGGTACTTCAGCTCAGAGGAAGACTCTGCTAGCGGTTACTGTGAGGGAGGCAGCTTTATCCCACAGTGTGATTCCTGACCCAACTGCAGGTGCTCTCGAGAAGCCAAGAAAAACTAAGTCTAGCATGACCTAACAAGCATACCGTGATCCTATCAGCCACTGGGAAGAGCACCTATTTGCACCATTCCTCTTGGGGTGTGTTTTGAAAAATTACTTTGCAACACTCTCAGCTTTGTAAGTAACCACAAAAAGACCTTCCAAAATAATTTAGAATTTAAAAATCTAACCCAACAAATAAAATATGCAGTAAATGGAAACAAATGCAATCCTGCATCAGTAACTTTATGTTTATACAAAATTGTTTTCCAAGAATGATCTGGAAATTATAGCTCTGCAACAAGTGGTTTAATTCTTTTTCCCCCTCTTCATTTCAAATTCAGATGACTTTCATTTTTCAATGCTCATCTTAGAATGGATATCTTAAGATTTCATTAAAAAAAAAAAATGAACAAATTAACACACTGGAGTTTCTGAAACCAGTGTCAAATGGGTACACTGCTACTTTTGAAGGACAAGTGGTGGGAAAGGAACAGATCTCACCAAGTGGGAAGAGTAATTTAGAAGAAGTTGTAAAAGAGGCGGGGGGAGCACACTGGCAATACAGGGACAGGGAAGATGTTCAGAGAAGAAATTACAGGAATCAGCATAATTGTATCACATACACAAGTGAAGTAGAGAATGTAATAGTTACCATCCAAATTCCTTCTTGCAGAAGGCATTTCCTTCCTGCCTGATGAATTCAGCAATAGTGGCTTAAGCAAATTGTGACCTTTGCTTTTCAGCTTGTCTCAGTAATGAAGTGAAAGAATTGCAATAAACAGCATTAGCTACAGTATAAATATACTGTTTTTTCAGACTTAGGCACTGACAATGAGATATTCCAGACCTGCAATTCCATCTGTGGTATATAGTTATGCTAAGCATTCTCACTGCAAAACTCTATGTGCTTTATTATGTCCACCCTGTTCCCTCACTTGCCCGCTTCTGTACAATAAACAGCAGATTATGGTCTTAGCCCATGATTCTCTGTGTTGAGATGTTTTACAGTTCTTTCCCAGGCCACTATAGCAGAACAAGTCTGTCATTTGGAAAGACTTATGGAAAGTATGTTGAAGGGGAACCAACATTTGAATTATTTTTGCCTGCTTCCCCATAGCAAAACAGCAAGGCTGCACCAAACTTGTAAGTTTGCAGTTCCAGCTGAATGCTAATTTTAAAGCACTTCCATACGTATGTTGAAGCTGAAGATCTGGATAATATACTTGGCCAATCATACAAAGTACAATTTGTAAAAAGAAGCACGTATCCTTCCCTTGTGAGCAGAAGGAAATGACACTGATAGCTCATCAGTGAGAATCACTCACAAACAAGTTTTGCTGATGTTAGTTATCAACCAACCAGCCATTCCTTATAGAAGTCTGTCTGCCTGACAGCTGAATATTGATTCTGGATTCAACAGGCTCGAGTACCATAGCTACGGCAACACCTTTTTGGGATGGAAAGGCCTATTCTATTATTGTCAAAGGCCTTCGGCACCAAACCTGTGAACAAGCTTATACAAGAGTAAGGTGGTTTGGTTGTTTGGTTTGTTTAAGTGTGTTCCACTTTCCGTAATGACAGTAATTAATAGTCAATTGCTTCTTTAATTGCTCCTTTACCCATTGAACCCTTCAATCTTCATGATTTATGTGCTATAGCTCATCAGCAGTCCAAACGCTGAAGTAGTTCATCACACACAGAAAATGTGAGTGACATTTCTTTCTTCAGAAAGAAACAGTCTGGGATTTATATTGGGTAGAGATGTTTGCAATGTATGACTCTCTAGGCATTTCTAATTGTTCTGAATATTTCTCATAAACCATATCATTACCAAATCAAAATCAAACTTCTCATTTGTTATTTCCTGCAAAACTAGGAGAAAATAATCTCTTCTACAAGTCTTCTGCATTCTTCTCTTGTTTAGAAATGTCAGGGTGTAAACAGAAAACAAAGTAGTAGCTTGTTTCCGTTTTTGCCTCCCAGAGTGTACTGAACAAGTGGCCTCTTACATACTGGACACAGGGGGAAAGAAAGGGATTCAAGTAATTAAAATGCCAATTTTATTATTTTCAGACTTCTCACATACAGAACATTCCTCAATATTAGCAAAGCTAACACCCATTTATTTTAAAAATAAAATTCTTCTGAGAATCTAAAAAAGCCTCAAGGAATTTACTCCATATCTCTAGGACTAAAGATGCCCAATGTTTCTATACAATACTACTCACACTAATCTTCCCCCTAAAAAGCCTTCTACTTGCCAAGATATTTTTTTTCTTGTTCCTTAAAAACAAACAACAGCTTGTTTTGAAAGAAATATTAAAGTAAGCAAAGGAGTTGTGTTGAGCCAGAAGTCCTCCTTTCTCCACCCTCACTGTACTCATCTGGAAAACATCTGGCAAACAAATCCATTGATAGTTTAGAAAAGCCTTTTATCTGTCCTCACAGGCTTAAGAAGGAAAGTCAATAGCATACACGTTCCATGGACTAATTGTACGTTCCCTTTATATTATTGCCATTTTGAAAATATAGGAGTACAGCATAACATCTACCACGTTCAGAAAAAAACCCCACCCACCTTCCCTGGTAAGGCTGCATGAAACCCAGGTTAATAAAACTTGCAGAATAGAAAGCCAGTGACATTGATTCAATACCACCCCCCCAACAGCAGCACAGCAAGGAGACACCAACAGATGGAGTCTACTTGAGTCCAGTTGGGCTTATTGCTCGTTATTTGGTTATGCTGGATCAACTACACCCGTTGCCTCAACCTCATTTTTCTGCCTTATTCATTACTTTAAACCACACTTCCCAAGTCTTTGAGATATGCAAGCAGCCAGACTGCTGCTGGACCTAGAGAAAAGGAGCAGAAATGAGTCCAAACTATTTCTGTACGTATTTGCTGGGCTCTCCCTTGAGCCACGCTCCCCAGCTGCCACATACTTACTACTAATGACCCAAATAACGAACAGTGGACTGCAGTTCCCTTTAAAATGTTGTCACAATCAAAAGTAAAGCAGGGGTTTATACCAAAGACAGAGAAAAAGTTTAACTCCCTTAAATAATTTTGAATGTTCACTATAAAATACTACCATTGCCTGGACAAAGCCAGTAGGCAGGTTACTTGTAGAAATACCGTCACTCAGACAGTGAATGAGTACCGAGATCGCTCTATAGTGACAGAAGCCATATTTTGGTGAGTCAGAGTAACCTGCCTCTCTTCCTCCTCAGCAGGGCCAGCACGTGCGTGCACGTGCATGCACGCACGCTTCAAGGAAGCGGCATAGAAGGGAACAAGTCTACACCTCCATCTTCACACAGACTAAAGCAGGGAGATCAAGGGCATGAGATCTCTTCAGAAGCATGAAATGTAGTATTTTTCTATTAAAACTATATAAATGCACACTGTAGCTAGACCTTAAACTGACAGGTTGGAAGGCACATGCAAGTACACACAAGTCTTCCCAGACCTAATTCATCCCATATGATATTAAGCCACATCTTTGTTCCCCCATTTTCCTCTAGCTTAAGTCAAACCTGAAGTTTATGTAGCTAAAAAACTAGTAATGGTATGGTAGCACTTGTAATGGGTCCTCAGTCCATTAGACCACTGTACAAACTGTCTCAGTTGCCTCGGGACATTAGTCACAGTTCATGCCTTAATGATACCACAGTCAAAGGAGAGTTTTCCACTGTTGCTGTCAGTGAGAAAGAGGTACAAGTTCAGAGATGTACCCAAAACTTTAGCTGCTGAAATTCAACATTTACAATTTGACCCCTTATTGTACCACTGGCATAGCTATCAACACAGAACACACTGCACTCCCTAGTTCAACAGATTCCTGAAATAGCTTCTAAGTTGCAACCTAGATACTTCAAGTTTTCAATAAAGCTTCCGTCATTACATCCCGTGGGAGTAATTTTCTTTGGGTAACTATATTAACATAAGTTTATCCCAACCCTTATAAACCAATTGCTGTCATAACACCAGGAAGTACAATTCTTCCCTAGTGTAGACTATAACAAGTTCCAGTCTCTCAGATGACTACTTTCCCTTTCAGTTTTTGGCTTTTTGTAAAAAAGTGTTTTCATGCTATTTAATTTTGATGATGAGATTATAATACTGGCACACTAAAATCATAGATCAGTAGATTGCACTCTACACAAAGAGCTGGTTAACAATAAGTAATCCAAATAAACACAGATGAAGAGCAGCCTATAAATCCTGCCTCCATACTGCAAGTCATGTAAGACCAGGCAACATACAGTCCTTAACTGAAGTTACAAAAGTATGCATTCCTCTTCTGGCACATAAATTTAAAGCATGTAAGACACAGTGAGAGGAGGAAATTACGAGCTGCACTGCTCTTCATGCACATTTATGTAAATTCCACGATTACATTAAGTAATCAAAACAGCACTATGTAAATCTGAACACACATCATCGAAGAAATGCAAATATTTATATAACAGTTTAAGTGGGAAACATTTAGGATGGTTCTTTGCTAG